>NW_027361977.1:3335000-3605984 GCF_039654945.1 Dendrobates tinctorius
TCTTTTCAGCCTGATCAATAGCATTAGGTTCATCATACAACAATCCCAAGGCTTGAAAAAATGCGTTCACATTATTCAGAATAGGATCATCAGGTTTCAAAGAAAACGCCCAATCCTGGGGATCGCTGCGCAGCAAAGAGATGACAATTTTAACCTGCTGCGCGGAGTTCCCCGACGAGTTAGGATTCAAGGCAAAAAATAATTTACAATTATTCTTGAAATTCAAGAATTTAGACCGATCCCCCAAAAATACATCAGGAGAAGGAATCTTTGGTTCAGCAGCATGTGAATGAGCAAGATAGGTGGAAATTCCCCGCACCTCAACAGCAAGCTGCTCCACACGATCGGACAATTGCTTCATCTCCATTGAGAGAAAAATTCCCCCTACGGCCTCAGAGATAAAAATATGCACACAAAAAAAATAAAAAATTCTGACACTTTTTTTTTACAATTCTCTCCTGCTATTGAGTACCCTAGGATCTGCGGTATGGCTGGTGATTCTGTTATGATGAGTAACCGAAGGAGGAAAAAACAAAATACCAGCTAAGTCCAGAAAAACCAGAGAGGTTGGCAGCTATCGGATAGCAGACCCCTGAACCTATCCACAACAACTAGCACTAGCTGTGGGGGGTTCCTACGGTGCCCTAGACCCCTCGATTACAGCCAGAGAACTATATAGCCTAAAGACAGAAAGGGGAAAAACTAAACTGCCCCAGAGCAGACCCCAAAGCAATAGGCAGCCCCCAACATATAATGACAGTGAAGCAAGATGAAAACACTAACACAGATAGAAAGATAGGTTGAGCAAATGATGGGACCCAAGCTAACTACATAGGACAGGATAGGAAAGCTGCTGTCTGCCATCCGCAAAAACCCTATCAAAATGAGCCAACCGACTGATAGGAAAAACAGGCCCTGAAGTCGCTAGGCTTCAAAAGACTATATCAGCACTCAGGTATATTCTGAAGACAGAGCAAAATATCAACAGATCAGAGACAAAAATGGAATCCAGCTCACCCCCGGCCGGGGATGGCAGAACTCCCAAAATACAAGGCAAAAACAAAAACAAAACTGAAGAGTACAAAGCAGAGCAGAAAAACGTAGCTTTGAGATGCAGGAATCAGACTGGTCTCCAAGAATCCAGCAGGAAAATCACCAGCCAGGAAGAAGGGCGTCGGCAGCCTTATATCCAGTCCTCAATTCCAGCCACCCAGTCATCATCCAGCTGCCCAGGTGTTTGGTAATCAGTCTCACTACCTTCTTTCACTAGAGGAGGGAGTTCATCAGACCTCAATGGTGAAGGGAAAAATGAACTCACAACACACCTCCTCCTGCAGGCTCCATTTACTCCCCTCCTCCCTCCTGCCCCCCTGCGCCTGACAGCTCCATTTTCTGGCCTCCTCCCCTTGTGATCACCCCCTAATCACCCCCTGCCCCCCCAATCACCTGCTGCTGCCATCTACATTTTCTGCTGATCCTCTGCTCCCCTCCTGCCCCCAAACACACCTGACAGCCCCATCCTCCCCTGGTGATCACTCCAATCACCCCCTGATCACCCCCTGATCACCTGCTGCTGCCGGCTGCATCTGTAGCTGGCTCTTTACTCCCCTTCTGCCTCGTCCGTTCCTGACTGCCCTCGCCCACGCCTGACTGCCCTCGCCCGACTGCCCTCGCCCGCGCCCGACTGCCCTCGCCCGACTGCCCCGTCCTGCAGTAGAAAGTTTTTCACCAAACACTCGCACATAAACACGCCCATGCACACTATAATAAAGCTTTTTTACACACGCACACACCACACACACAATGTCCCGCTCATCCCAGTCACAAAGGGTCTACTCAGTTGAGGAGGCATATGAAATTGCCTCCGAAACTGCTAGTGAGGAGGACCCTACCTTTCTCTATACCTCCCACTCTTCCTCTTCCAGCGACATAGACTTGCCACCACCAAGATGTCGCAGGACGAGAAATCGTCCGGAGCCCAGGGAGGAAGAGTCGGAGGCCTTAGAGGAAGAGTCGGGTACCTTGGAGGAAGTCCCACAGTCAAGTGTGAGTTTCCCCCAACCTAGTGCTAGTCACGCCCAACCTAGCACTAGTGCTCCCTCCTGGACCCCCGTACCTGAAAATTTTGCTCCACGGATTCCAGATTTCGTTCCCCAATCAGGAATAAAGTTTGAGATTGCCAACTTCAGGGAAATAGACTTTTTCAAAGTCTTTTTCTCTGAGTCAATCATCAGTCTCATGGTGGAGCAAGCAAACTTGTATGCCCAGCAATTTTTGGCCAAACACGCAATTTCTTCATTCTCTACTTGGAGTCCCGTGGACTCTGTAGAAATGATTAAATATTGGGGACTGGTTCTTCACATGGGGATTGTGAAGAAACCAGAAATTCGCCAATACTGGAGTACCGATATTTTATATCAAACTCCAGTATTTGGCATGGTTATGTTTTGCAAACGTTTTGAGGCGATTCATAAATTTCTCCATTTCAGGGACAACACTGAAAGCCTTCCCCGCGTTGACCTGAATTTTGAGACTGTTCAAAATTCGGCCGCTCATCGAACACTTCAGCAACAAGTTTGCTGAAGTGTACATTCCCGAAAGGGAAATTTGTGTGGATGAATCCCTCGTCCACTACAAAGGGAGGCTTCAGTTCCGTCAGTAGGTACTGTAGGTACAGTAGGTGCCCAGTAGGTACAGTAGGTGCCCAGCAAAAGGGTGAGGTACGGGATAAAACTCTACAAGCTGTGTAAGAGTACCTCAGGGTACACTCTCAGCTTTAGAGTTTACCAAGGAAAGGACAGTAGGATCCAGCCCCCAGAATGTCCACTTGCTTTGGGGGTGAGTGGGAAAATAGTGTGGGATTTGGTCCACCCAATGCTGTACATTGATAACTTTTATACAAGCATCACACTATTTCAATTCCTCTCTGCCAGAGCTACCATCGCTTGCGGTACCGTGCGCAGAAACCAGAGGGGTCTCGCTTTGCCGCTAATTGAGCAGCCTCTCCGAAAGGGTGAGAGCCGAGCCCAATGTAGCGGCAACATGCTTGTGGTCAAGTTCAAAGAGATGTCTTTGTCTTGACCACAATCCATGGTCCCGGCACCACGGCCACCACCGTTCGAGGTACCCCAGCACCGGTCCACAAACCGGACTGTGTCCTGGCGTACAACCATCACATGGGGGGGTTGATCTTTCTGATCAAGTCCTCCAGCCCTATAGTGCCATGCGGAAGGTGAAGGTGTGGTACAAAAAACTGGCTGTGCACATTGTACAAATGGCACTGTATAATGCATGCGTGCTATCACGATGTGCAGGCCAGACCCACACCTTCCTTCAGTTCCAGGAGGCGGTGATAAAGGCCATGATTTTTGGAGAGGAGGATGGAGCGCGCCCCAGCAACCCTGAAACTCAAGTTTCCCGTATGGTACCAGGGCAACATTTTCCCAGTGAGGGGATAACAAGAAAAAGGTGCCGGGTGTGCTATAAAAGGGGGACAAGAAGAACGACTCGTTTCCAATGTGAAACATGTCCTGACAAACCTGGACTGTGTTTGAATGAATGCTTCAGAATTCATACATAGTGTGTCAGGTTGGTGTGTGTGGTGTAGTGTACATCAGGTTGGTGTTTGTGGCCTAGTGTACGTCAGGTTGGTGAGTATGTGTGCTGTACACTACACCACACACACCAACCTGACATACACTACACCACACACCAACCTGACGTACACTACACCATACACACCAACCTTACGTAGTGTCAGGTTGGTGTGTGTGGCGTAGTGTACGTCAGGTTGGTGTGTGGTGCAATATAGTGTACATCATGTTGTTGTCGTGTGTGTGGGTGGTGTATATTACACCACACACCAACCTGACATACACTACATACTTTCCATAAGCGACATGGTGTCCGCTAACGATTGGAGCTAATTTTCCATTCAAAAAGTCAAATGGCGCTCCTTCCCTTCTGAGCCCTGCCGCGCGCCCAAACAGTGGTTCCCCCCCACATATGAGGTATCAGTGTACTCAGGAGAAATTTCCCAACAAATTTTTGGATCCATTTTATCCTGTTGCCCATTTGAAAATGAAAAAATTGAGGCTAAAAGAACATTTTTGTGCCAAAATGGGGTCACTTGTGGGGGTGCTCCAATGTTTCGACACACAGGGACTCTCCAAATGCGACATGGCAACCGCTAAATATTCCAGCATATTTTCCATTCAAAAAGTCAAATGGCGCTCCTTCCCTTCTGAGCCCTGCTGTGCACCCAAACAGTGGTTTATGACCACATATGAGGTATTGCTGTACTCAGGAGAAATTTCCCAACAAATTTTAGGATCCATTGTATCCTGTTGCCCTTGTGAAAATGAAAAAATTGAGGTCTAAAAGAAAATTTTTGTGAAAAAAAAGGTACTTTTTCATATTTACGGCTCAATTTATGAAGCACCTGGGGGTTCGGAGTGCTCACTATGCACCTAGATAAGTTCCTTGGGGGGTCTAGTTTCCAAAATGGGGTCACTTGTGGGGGTGCTCCAATGCTTAGGCACACAGGGGCTCTCCAAACGCGACATGGTGTACGCTGAGGATTGGAGCTAATTTTCCAGTCAAAAAGTCAAATGGCGCTCCTTCCCTTCTGAGCCCTGCTGTGCGCCCAAACAGTGGTTTATGACCACACATGAGGTATCGGTGTACTCAGGAGAAATTTCCCAACAAATTTTAGGATCCATTTTATCCTGTTGCCCTTGTGAAAATGAAAAAATTGAGGCTAAAAGAAAATTTTTGTGATTAAAAAAGTACTTTTTTATATTTACGGCTCAATTTGTGAAGCAACTGGGGGTTCGGAGAGCTCACTATGCATCTAGATAGGTTCCTTGGGGGGTCAAGTTTCCAAAATGGGGTCACTTGTGGGGGGTGCTCCAATGTTTCGGCACACAGGGACTCTCCAAACGCAACATGGCACCCGCTAAATATTCCAGCATATTTTCCATTCAAAAAGTCAAATGGCGCTCCTTCCCTTCTGAGCCCTGCTGTGCACCAAAACAGTGGTTTATGACCACATATGAGGTATCGCTGTACTCCGGAGAAATTCCCCAAAAAATTTTAGGATTCATTTTATCCTGTTACCCATGTGAAAATGAAAATATTGATGATAAAACAAAATTTTTGTTGGAAAAATTAAAATGTCCATTTTTTTCTTCCATGTTGCTTTAGTTCCTGTGAAGCACCTGAAGGGTTAATAAACTTCTTGAATGTGGTTTTGAGTAGCTTGAGGGGTGCAGTTTTTGGAATGTGTCACTTTTGGGTATTTTCTGCCATATAGACCCCTCAAAATGACTTCAAATGTGAGGTGGTCCCTAAAAAAAATGGTTTTGTAAATTTTGTTGTGAAAGTGAGAAATCACTGGTCAAATTTTAACCCTTATAACTTCCTAACGAAAAAAAAAAATTTGATTCAAAAATTGTGCTGATGTAAAGTAGACATGTGGGAAATGTTATTTATTAACTATTTTGTGTCAAATAATTCTCTGGTTTAACAGAATAAAAATTCAAATTTTGAAAATTGTGAAATTTTCTAAATTTTCACTAAATTTCAATTTTTTTCACAGATAAACGCAAAAATTATAGACCTAAATTTACCACTAACATGAAGCCCAATATGTCACAAAAAAACAATCTCAGAATCGCTAAGATCCGTTGAAGCGTTCCTGAGATATTACCTCATAAAGGGACACTGGTCAGAATTGCAAAAAATGGCCAGGTCATTAAGGTCAAAATAGGCTGGGTCATGAAGGGGTTAAAGTCATGACGCCACATAGGCATCATGGGTAGTTTTGGCACGACTTTTCATGACGCCTATGTGGCGTCAAAGGTCGTGAAGGGGTTAAAGCAAAATGAATATTCATTGCCCTTCACGCCCATGGGTGTGGAATGCAGTGAATATTCATTTCTCTTTAGCAGAGGGGACAGGAGTTAGCCACAGCCGCCAGCTCCTGCCTCATGTGACCCGCTGCTCTGACGCTACCGCTCCCCCACCTTCCCACCACAGCCAGTGCCAGTATATCCGGACTATAAGACGCACCCAAATTTTCTTCCATATTTTTAGAGGAAAAAAGTGTGTCTTATAGTCCAAAAAATATGGTACTTTTTGCACTACTATTGTGTGTGTTTTTTGCTAATAAACTTTGATTTTTTTTTTTTCAATTCTAGTTTTCTGGGTTTCTTATATGCACAACCTTGCATATGTATACGCTTTACATTTACATTTTGTCGATACCCATGTTCATTTTTGGTCATCTATTCTTCTACTAGGATTCCCTTTAGGCTGGAGTCACACTAACCAGCGCAAAATACGGTCCGTAGTTTACATGCGTAATACGGATGAATGACCCCTAAATAGTGCTCCGTAGGTCATCCGTAAGCAAGGTGCGGTCGCGTATTTTGCGCATGTCTGCATCCGTATGTAATCCGTATGGCATCCGTATGCAATCTGTATGGCAAGATTTTCTCGCAGCCTTGCAAAATGGACATTTAACGGTTTTGAGGCCTGCTAACAATTTAAATCATTAGCCTGCACCCTGTTTATACACTCTGAAACAGATGGCTGCCTCCATTCTGTCCATTTGTGAGCTTGCTTTCACGAGGTGTGTTGGTGTTCTTTGTGCAACATGGCAGAGGTCTGAGATTCAATACAACTGAGCAGGTTCTCTTTAACTGGCTTTTGTCACGATGCTTTGGGCAACCTTACCCAGTGATAGTGGATCCGCGGAGGAGGAGACGCATGTGGGTCCATCCACTTTTGAGGCAACGACTCACAAGAGGTCATTTTCACCGCCTCTATTCTTCTCTGCGGGAGCATCCTGAGAAATTTTACCAGTACTGTCGCATGAGCATTTCCACATTTGATCGACTCTTGGAGACAGTGCGCCCTGGGATAACCTTTCAGGACACAAGGATGCGCAAAGCGATATCTGCAGAGGAGCGACTTCTACTCACAATACGGTATGTACTACACAACCACATTCTCTATGTTCATAATGTGTGTGCTAAAGTATGTTTTTTTGCCTTCTTGGACTAAGTTTAATGCCCTCATCTTGCTCCAAATATGTTTCAACTTACACACCAGAATGTTAGCTCTAATATGTCCTGCATATCACTTAGTCATTGTGCAACCAAATATGTGTGTGTTATTCTATCTCAATTCCTACCAAGTTTGGTCGGCATGTAACTAATGTTTTTGGACTTTATGCATTCTAAACTTATCAATTTCTGTTGTTCTACAGCTTCCTCTCCACTGGCCTGTCTTATGCCGCCCTCCACCATGAGTTTCTCATTGGAAGATCAACCATTTCAGGCATAGTGAGGTCTACATGTACAGAAATCTGGACAAGACTCCATCAAGTGGTCATGCCCGAGCCCAGGATGGAAGACTGGTTGAGGATATCAAGGGACTTTGAGGAGGACTGCCAGTTTCCTAATTGTATTGGGGCCCTGGATGGCAAACATATCCGGGTGCGTAAGCCGCCGAACTCAGGCTCCCAATTCTTCAATTATAAACAATACTTTTCTGTTGTATTGTTGGCTCTGGTAGACCCTCAATACAAGTTTATAATTGTTGACATTGGGGCCTATGGAAGGACGGGAGACTCTAGAGTCTTCAATACTTCCATAATGGCTCGGCGGCTACGCACCAACCAGTTGGATCTACCACCACCACGCCAGCTACCAGGCTCCCCTGAAGAATCAGTCCCTTATGTCCTTGTGGCAGATGAGGCATTTCAGTTATCGCGCAATGTCATGAGGCCATATCCCCGGCGCAACCTTGACCACAGGCGCAGAATTTTTAACTTGCGCCTATCACGTGCTAGGCGACTGGTGGAGTGTTCCTTTGGGATTCTTTGTGCCAAATGGCGGGTACTCCAGTCTGCCATTCAGTTGAGTGAACAAAATGTGAATGAAGTTGTGAAAGCCTGTGTGGTTCTGCATAACTTCACCAGGATACATGATTGTTCCTCCTCTGATGGTGTTGTGCGTAGGCCGGACAATGTGCGCAGGGTGAGAGCACCTATGAACCCTCAACGTAGACCGCTCTCTGGCCTCAAAGTGCGTGATATTTTCACTAATTACTTTATCTTCCAACTTCTTGGCAAGAGCATGCTGTGTCTATGTTATAATTTGTTTCTTTAAGTGTGTCTAAATATATATTACTCAACCCCTTATGATTCTATGACTGTTTCATTGCATTGGTTAGTGTATGTTAGTATGTTGACAGGGTTTTTGAAAAATCACACAGAGATGTTAACTATAGCAGACAAATTTTTAGTTTTGCCTTTTATTTTGTTTCTTAAAGGCAAACATAATATTGCCATATGAACATTTTGGCAATAGGCAAAATGGCCCTTTTTGCCTTCTTAAACTTTTTTGAAAAGTAACATAACCCAAAAAAAATTAGGCAATAACAACATTGCTGCATGAGAATATTTAACTAGAAAGGAAAAAAATAGGTGAGCTCCATCAACAAAATTAATGCTAAAAGATAACACTCACATTTCTTCAGAATGTTTTCCAATCATAGAAATATTCCACCATGACAGGCAAGGGTACCTCACGGCTTTCAGACAGATATTACCTGTCTGTAGAACAGAGAATATTTAACCATGCTATACTTGAAAGGATGAAAAAACAAAACTCACTGGTTAAGACATAGAGAGAGCGTGATATTCTGAAGGCTGGTCGCCTTGATTTGTTACTATAGATTGCTAGCAAAAAAGGTGACTACTTCACTAAGGCCAGCACGCCTTTCCTAGGCATTTGCAAGTGAGTAGTGTATTTTCATCCTTTGACTTTACAGTATAGCACGTTTAAATATTCTCTTTTGAACACACATGTAATATCTGTCTGAAAGGCGTGAGGTAGCCTTGCCTGTCATGATGGATTCTTTAATATGATTGGAAAACATTGTTAAAAAATTAGAATGTTAAATTTGGTAACAAAGTTTGGTGATGGAGAACACCTGTTTTTTCCTTTGTATTTGGAGCACCAGTAAAACCGCACTGGACTTCTACGGCCATCAGACTTATAAATCCTCATAGGTTGGGGAAGGGGAACGTGGAAGAGCAGCCTGTGGGTGCTGCTGGACACTGTGGACAACATCGCCCTGTGTGGGGCCATACTGTTGCCCATGATGTTGGAATTGTCCTGCCTCCTGGGACTGTTGGGGATACTGGCCAGAGTAATGATGATGGGGAGGGGCATCTTGTTGGCTGTGGTAGGCACGTGGCTCATACCTACCAAGATAGCCAGATCGTCCCCAACCAGGTTGGGACCAGCCTCCAACACTGGGTGGGTACAAGTGGCCATATTGGTGGGGTTGGCTAGAGGCTGACATTTGAGGCTGCTGAATAGAAGGTTGGGTAGTGGGAGGAAGGGGATGAGGTGTAGGCCCACGAATTAGAGGATGTTCGGACCCTGCTTCAGCAAGCATCTGTGTGGATGGTCTCAAGCGCATTAGATTTCGGGGGGAGCGCTGCCACCTCTCCAGATATTCGAAAAGCTCATATGGGGTATTGGGGGGGGGCTTGCATCAAGCAGGATCTGAAAACATCCCCTAATACGGAGCTTGACCTCACGGGTAAGGGCACGGAGATAAAGGGTGAGGCTACGTGAGTAGGCCTCCTCCCCATCATCTGTAGTTACTCTTGATAAATAATTTAGCACCCCTGTGTCCACATTGGTCTTGCTCTCTTGAACAGTGACCTGGCGCCTTCTTCGTGTTCGCCGGGATGTAACAGCAGCCTGTGGGGATCCCCTGATCTGGCCAGTTGGGCTGCTGCTCAAGTTGCCCAGCTCTTCCAGGATGGGTGATGGGGCAGCAGACCGTCCTGGTGGTGTTGTGTGTTGGGCAGCCAATGGGTTGTCCTGTGATGCCTCATCTTCTGCCATCCTTCTTGTAGGGGGAGAAGATGGGCCAGCCACCTCATCCCCTACAGGATCTATTATGGGCTCTGTCTCTGAGGCCGTTCCTCGATCCGTAAGGTTGGATTGAGTTCTGTTATGAAATAGAACAGAGGCAAAAATACATCAATATTTTTGGCCCTGTAAAGTATTTGTGTAATGTGGTGTGAGGTATCTACTTACAGTCTCAGATCCAGAATTGGGGCGAGGAAGGAGAGCCGGTCATAATAGATGTATTTCCTTTTTACGTATCCAGCATCCCCACTCCTGGACCGCTGCTGGCATTCCCGGCAGTACTGGTCCCGGATGCTTCGCCAGCGTTTCATCACATCTTACACTGCAATGTGACAGGAAATATTGTCAAATTCACATATTTGATAGGTCACATTTGCTACCAGTAGTCTAGGCATGGGGCCTTCTGGGGTGTGCTTTCTACCCATGGTGGCATATGTAATTGGGCAGATACACAGGGTCTCTTTAGCTACACTTAATAATTGTTTTGCCTAGGAGGATGAGGAGCTTGTGGCCTAATCCCAAATTATGGCTGTGTGAAGCCACGTGTCACATCCAAATCTAACGGCCTCATGAGGCAAAAAGTACATGCACAGGAAGGGGGGGTGTTGATTCTATATTCCTTTTTTGTTGCGCACTAAGGTTACTCATGTTTTGCGTTGTACTTACGAATTTTATGCTGCTCATCACGTGGTCGGTCACCAAAGTCATGGTACATCTGGCGACAGATGCGCCTCCATAACGCCTCCTTTCTTGCCCGGTTTGCATAATTTGCATCGTGTTGGTCCCAGATTTCGGGACGCTCCTGCACCAGGACAATGAGCATCTCCACATTTATTTAAGTGGACGCCATGCTGCTGCTGTACTCCGTGGAGGCGTACTCCCGGGATGTCCGGAGCGCTTTTTGAGCTCATTTGCATGTCTAGGCTTCCTGATGATGGATTGGCCCATTTCCTGTCACCAGCCAAAAGACCTGCGTATTGCTCGCAGGTCACACGTCTGGTCCGTGTGTAATCCGTATTTTTTGCGCACCCATAGACTTGCATTGGCGTACTACGGGCGTAGTATGCTGACAATCGCAGCATGCTGCGATTGGCACGGAGCGTAGGATACGGATGAGAAATATACACCCGCTGCAAGTGACCCCATAGAGAATCATTTGTCCGTGTCTAATGCATGCGTTTAGCGCCTCTCACTCGGCCGTATTCCTCGCCAGTGTAACCCCGGCCTTAGGTTAATAAACTGCCCTTATATACAGTCTGTTGCCCCAATCAAATTATATTGCGCTATCAGCTGTCTGAACTTAGCAATGTATGGGCAGAACACTTGTACATTTCTCAGTTGCCGATGCCAAGTACTGAGACACATTCACTTCAACGGGTGATAAAATGCAATACTCATATATGACCTGTCAAGTTCCATTTTTGGATCTGTGTCAGATTCTGGATTCTCTTATATAAACTTTTTTCCTTTCAGGCCACCGGGGGTTAATATTAGTTTTACCCCCGTGGCCGCTGGTGTTGCTACAAGTTTAGTTAGTCTGCTGGTGGAGACCACTCCCACCTTCCTATATAAGGTCACCTGGTACACCAGCTGACTGTTGGTAATACAGTTCCTTTGGAACCCAACCGTTCTAAAGAGAGGAGTTATCTGGAGCAGTGGTGTTAGCAGCTTATGTGGTGCAGTGGCCATACACCTGAAAGCGGTGTTTGGGTGCCTTACTCTGCTGTCTGGTGCATGACAGCAGAGGAAGCTAAGTGCTGTTTGTTTTTCCCTGTCTGTTATTTTTCCTTGGTGTTTTATTAGTACAGCGGTGAGACCAGTGTCCGCACTTGCCAGTTCCCTAGTAAGGGATAGGTGCAGGGCAAGTCAGGGACCAAGGTATCCTAGTCGGCGACAGGTTGAAAGAACCTGTATAGGGAAAATCAGGAGAGCTCAGGGCACTTCCTTAGGAGAGTGCAGGAGGTTTCCATTTCCCCGGTCCCTATTGCAGGGCCCACCGTTGTAATTGTGTCCCCAGTGTCCTCTTGTTTGTCTTTGTTGGTTTTGTGACCAACCGATCGTCGGGTCGCGTCACGCAGGGCCAGTCACTTCGTGACATGACCACTTAGGTCTCCTTCACATTACGTCCTTGCCCACTTTCTTTGGTCCTGTCGAGGGTTACGTCCGAAAAAAAGGGATTTGGGCATATGCGCTGAAGGGGACATAGTCTATAATAGTGACGGCAGAGCTAAGATATTTTTGGAAATGAATAATTTTCGGGCAAGTATGCCTACTGGAGGCATCTTTGTGTCCACCTCCAGTGGATGTATATGCCCAAAAAAGGTGCACGCACGACAGCACGAACATTGTTTCTGTTGGCATCATTATGGTCTGTCGGTGCATAAGCCTGAACTGCAAAAAAACAAGTGTGTGCATGAGATTTCTGAAATTTCATAGCTTTTGCTGGTGCTGTAAAACAGAGCTTATTTTCATATAAACCTCAGCAAAAATATGTGTCAAAATAGCTTAAGAATGCTTTTGCATTGTGTTCAGGGAGTCGTGGCATGTCTGAAACACCCCCCTCCCTTTCCCAACAAATAAATAAACAGGATTTGGATGTATGCGTCAACTGGACCATAAACAATAAGGAAGCATACAGAGCAAATGTGATCAGAATTTCTCACTGTGATCTGGATCTGCGGTGAAGTCACTGAGCTTGAATTGCGGTGACCTCATCACTCTGGAGGAGATGCAAAGATCCACAGCTCAGTTGGGAGAATCTGTCCACAAGACATAGAAGAGTGGCAAGAAGAAACCTTAAGAAGTCCCATTTGCAATTTTCAAAAAGCCATGTAGGCAATGTAGCTAGCATGTGGAAGAAGTTGCTCTGGTCAGAGGAGGACCAAAGTAGGACTTTTGGGCTAAATGTAAACATTATGTGTGGCGAAAAAATAACATTGCACATCACCCTGAAGACACCATCCTATCGTCAAACTCGTGGGTACAGCATCATGCTGTGGGGATGCTTTTCTACAGCGGGGAGAGGGTAGCTGGTTCAAGTTGATGGAAATATGGATGGATCTAATACAGGGAAATCCTGGAGGAAAACATTTTTAAGGCTGCAAAAGACTTGAGACTGTGGTAGGCTTACTTTCCAGGAGGACAAGGATCCTAAACATATTGCTAGAGCCTACAATGGAATACTTTGGATCAAAACATTCATACTCAAAACAGACTTATATAGGTGAAGACAATGCTATTGTACTCGATTTTTACTTATTTTACATATGATGGATAATAAAAGGTCTACCGCTTTAAAGGTTCCTTACTAGGACATTGCTGTGAGGTAGGTTGAGTCAGAAAGGAAATAAAGAGTAGTAAGTATAGCACTGAAACATATGCTGGAGCTGTTAGAAATGAAAGTACAGATGATATTGAACTTACTGATGTCTTTCCAGCTGCGGTTATGTCTTGATGATGTCCCAGGTGCAGACATTTTTCTACAACAGATGAGACAATATGCTGCTACCGACATATTTTACCTGCACAGAAAAAAAATGCTATACATAAAACATATCTAAAAAGAGTATTGATGTAAAGTGCATAAAATGTTGCAATAAAGTGTACAATAATTTTTTTATATACGGTATACCGTAAATACTAATGTTATAGCATAAAGGTCAATCAGCAACACGCTGTGTAGTTGTATTAACCGAAAGACTCAGAATTACAGAATTGGTGTCAAACAATACTTCTGATTTTAGGCTGTATTTATTTTTTTTATTTACAAAATTAAGAGGGCAATTATCTTGCCTGATATTTTAGAGCAGTTACATGGACCATGGGAAACAAAAAACTTGCGGCTATATTTAGCTGACATTTAACCCCTTAAAGACCATCAATATGCCTTTTAACTGTGGCAATTAAGGGTACTTATTCCTCAGCACTGCTTTTTAACGGCGCTGAGAAATAAGGGTATAGCACTCCCCAGTGTTGGAAAATCTCCTGGTATTGGCTACTGGGGGTAGCTGAGACCCTGGAGAACATGATCAGGGCTGGTTTTCATGATCCTCTGTCACACGTGATTGCGGTTCACCGAATAACGTCGATCACAAAAAAAAAGTCTGATTTAAAATTCATTACTCTCTCCTCTGATATGATCTAGCAAATCAGAGAAGAGAAAAATTACCACCCCTCCCCTCCATGTCACCTTCCTAGAAAAAAATGGCGGGAGCATGCTCAGTGAGATCTGCCGGCCGGTTCTCGGCAATAATAGAGAATAACTCCTAGCACAGTGATCAAATTAAAAAAAAAATAGTAAATCAAATCCACCTTTGTCTCCCCTTAGTTAGAAAAAATAAAAAGTGTTATTTTTTTCTATTCTTGGCATTTAGGGCTAAGGTTCTGTTGATGTTGTAGTTAGAATTGGGAGTTTTTCAAAAGTAAAAAAAAAAAAATGTTGATGATATGACGGTACTGAGTGCAACATTAGATTGTCATATCGAATATGTCGTTATTAGGGTTGAGCACAAATGCTCGCTACTCCAGTTTGCATTGGGCACTCAGGTATGTTGTATATTTTTTGGGGGGGTTTCTAAAAGCCGCAAAACATACGGGGCAGAGACTCGAGCATGTCACTCAAGCACCCACCGTATTTGGTGCATAACCGATAACTTCCTCTCAACCCTAATGACAACATATTCAATATGACAATCTAATGTTAGCAAATTCTGTGCTGTACTTGTGGGTTCAAAATACTCACTATACCCCTAGATAAAATCCTTGAGGGGTGTGGCTTCAAAATGAGGTAAATTATGGGGAGCGCCCACTGTTTAGGCACATCATGGGCTCTCCAAACACGACATGGTGTCCACTCTCTATTCCAGTCAATTTCGCATCAGTGTACTCAAGAGAAATTGAACAACAAATGTTGTGATTCATTTTCTCTTGATAACCTTGCAAAAATAAAGTTTGGGTCTAAAGTAGTTTTTTTTGTGAAAAAAGGTAAATGTTCATTTTTTCCTTCCACATTGCTTCAGTTCTCGTGAAGCCACTGAAGGGTTCATTAATTTCTTGAATGTGGTTTTGAGCACTGAGTGGTACAGTTTTAGAATGGTGTCACTTTTGGGTATTTTCTGTCACATAGACCCCTCAAAGTGACTTCAAATGTGATGTGGTCCTAAAAAATGGTTTTGTAAATTTTGTTGGAAAAATGAGAAATCGCTGTTCAAATTTTAACCCTTAGGAAGTTATAACAAAAAAAATATGTTTCCAAAATTGAGCTGACATAAAGTAGACATATGGAAAATGTTATTTCTGAATTTGTGTGACATAACTCTGATGTAAGGGCACAAAAATTAAAAGATTAATTAATTTTTGTCAAATTTCTATTTTTTTCATTAAAAAGTCATAGAAAAGAAAATTTTACACTATTATGAAGTACAATATGTCACAAAAAAAATCTCAGAATCAGTGGGATCCATTTAAAGGTTCCAGAGTTATTACTACATAAAGTGACAGTGGACAGATTGGTAAAAATTGGCTCGGTCACTAAGAGGTTTAAGTCCAAGCAATACAAAACAGAGAATCCAATCTTACATGCAGAGCCAGGCTCCAGGTTTTTGTGGGTCCCTGGCCAAAGAGTCTCAGTGGGTCCCTTTAACACATTCATGACGCACAAATACGCAGAGAAATACAGGTACAGTACAATGCCAAAGATTTACTTGAGTGATATCTATTGTAAATTCTACAATAGGTCAGAAATCAGACAGTATAGTCCTCCATACAGTATTATGGGCACCACATAGTGCTCCATACAGAATGAGTCCCATATAATGCTCCATACAGTATAATAAACCCCATATATTGCTCCATACAGTATACTGCTTGATACATAATGGGTCACATATAATGTTCCATACAGTATATGATGGGCTTTATATAATGATCCAGTATATGATGGGACCCATATATTGCTCCATATATAATGTGCCCCATATATGATGCACCAATGTATAATGGGCCCCATATATGATGATCCAGTGTAAAATGAGTCCCCATACATGATACTCCAGTGTATAACAAGTCACAATATATGATGCTCCAGTGCAGAGGGCAAAGTGTGGCCCGCAGGCCACATTGTGACATCTGTGAGGCGGGAAACAAGAGGTCCACAGGCCGCACTGTACCCGCCTGCTCTCTGCCTTCATTTGTGCTGACTGCATTGGTGGAGGAGGGGCCTCTGGCCACTTCCTCCACCAATCAGCGTGTGAAACAGCTGACGCGATGACGTCATTTAATCACGTCAGCTGTGTACTGCGGAGAGCCAACGCACCCGAGCCAGGAACAGAAACAGAGCGTCAGGAAACAGGACCGAGAGGAGTATGTAGTATTCTTTTTTTTGGTATGTATAGGATGTTTGGGTGGGCATGGGGAGGCTATTGGGGCGGCATGCAGCACATGTGGAGGCTATGGGGGTGACATGCAGAACATGGGGAGGCTGTAGGCGTGACATACAGCACTTGGGGAGGCTGTGGGGGCAACATGCAGCATATGGGGATGCTATGGGGGTGACATGCAGCACATGGGAAAACTGAGGGGGTGACATGCAGCACATGGGAAAACTGTGGGGGTGACATGCAGCACATGGGGAGATGGTGGGAGCGACATGCAGCACATGGGGAAGTTGTGGGGGCGACATGCAGAACATGGGGAGATTGTGTGGGGCTCAAGCCACATATGGGTGAGGCTGTGCGGGGCTAATGCTATTTATGGGTGAGGCTGTGTGGGGCTCATGTTGTATATGGAGAGGCTGTGTGGGGCTCATGCTGTATATGGAGAGGCTGTGTGGGGCTCATGGAGTATATGGGGAGGCTGTGTGGAGTTCAAACAGTGTATGGGGAGGCTGTGTGGGGCTCATGCAGTGTATGTACTTAATTCTGCTCAATATACAATTAATATAATTATCAATAACATAATAATGATAATATATTGATATTAATATTGAGAATAATTAATTTCAGCCTATTGGTTTGGCCCTCCACAACAGTCACAGTGTCTCATGTGGCCCCTCAGGAAAATTAGTTGCCCACCCCTGCTCCAATGTGTAAAGGGCCCCATATATGAAGATCCAGTGTATAATGGGCCCATATATAATTATCAAGTGTATAATGCTCCCCATATATTGCTCCAAACATAACAAAAAAAAATACTCACCTCTCCTCGCTGGCCGCTGCTCTGCTCCACTCCGGACTCCTCAGCTACACCGTGTTCCGGTTTTCTGCACTGTGACTGTTCAGGAAGAGGGCGCACAGACGCAACAAGTTTTTCACACCTGGATTTGGGGATCCACTGACATTTTTCCTTGCAGATCCTCTTCATCAGGTTGGATGGTGACCATTGGTGGACAGCCATTTTAAGGTCTCTCCAGAGATGCTCAATTCGTTGAGTCAGGGCTCTGGCTGAGCCAGTCAAGAATGGTCACAGAGTTGTTCTGAATCCTTTCCATTGTTATTTTAGCTGTGTGCTTAGGGTCATTGTCATGTTGGAAGGTGAACCTTCGGCCAAGTCTCAGGTCCAGAGCACTCTGGAATAGGTTTTCCTCCAGGATATCTCTGTACTTGGCCACATTCATATTTCCTTCAATTGCAACCAGTTGTCCTGTCCCTGCAGCTGAAAAACACCTTCATAGCATGATGCTGCCACCACCATGTTTCACTATTGGGATTGTATTGGGCAGGTGAGGAGCAGTGCCTGGTTTTCTCCATACATACCGCATAGAATTATCACCAAAAAGTTCAATCTTTGTCTCAAAAGACAAGAGAGTCTTATTTCTCATAGTCTGGGAGTCCTTCATGTGTTTTTCAGCATATTCTATGAGGGCTTTCATATGTCTTGCACTGAGGAGAGGCTTCCATCAGGCCACTCTGCCATAAAGGCCCGACTGATGGAGGGCTGCAGTGATAGTTGACTTTGTGGAACTTTCTGCCATCTCCCTACTGAATCTGTGGAGCTCAGTCTCAGTGATCTCGGGATTCTTCTTTACCTCTCTCTCCAAGGCTCTTCCTCCCATGATTGCTCAGTTTGGCTGGACGGCCAGGTCTAGAAAGAATTCCGGTGGTCCCAAGCTTCTTCCATTTAAGGATTATGGAGGCCACTGTGCTCTCAGGAACCTTGAGTACTGAAGAAATTCTTTTGTAACCTTGGCCAGATCTGTGCCTTGCCACAATTCTGTCTCTGAGCTCCTTGGCCAGTTCCTTTGACCTCATGATTCTCATTTGGTCTAACATGCACTGTGAGCTGTGAGGTCTTATATAGACAGGCTTGTGCCTTTAGAAATCAAGTTCTATCAGTTTAATTAAACACAGTTGGACTCCAATGAAGGAGATGAAAAATCTCAAGGAGGATCACAAGGAAATGGACAACATGTGACTTAAATATGAATGTCTAAGCAAACTGTCTGAATACTTTTGACTATGTGATATTTCAGTTTTTCTTTTTTAATAAATTTGCAAAATTTCTACATTTCTGTTTCTTTTTAGTCAAGATGGGGTGCAGAGTGTACATTACTGAGAAAAAAATGAACTTTTTTGAATTTACCAAATGGCTGCAATGAAACAAAGAGTGAAAAATTAAAAGGGGTCTGAATACTTTCCGCACCCACTGTAAGTTTTACATATAAATGTTATGCAACTCATGCAGAAGTCATTATGTAGGAATAAGGGAGGAGGAGGAGATCTGGGACTATTATCTATTGAAATTAGGGCAGTTATTCACTTTTTCAATGTAAGCCAGCCTTTGATGATAATTAGATGCTTGCGGAAAAGTAATTTCTATAGAACAGGAAGTATAAATCTGTTATGAGGCTCAGTGGTGAATTTCAGATTTTTTTTTTTAAATATAGGTATAGGCAAGGAAAACTGAGAAAAAAAACACTAAAAATTAATTAAAAAAAATATGGTAATGCAAAAAATAACTTAGTAACCACACATCATGTGGATAGAAAAGTGATTATAAATATTTCATTTATAGTCACTCTACCTGGTGCCCTGCATTTGCATACAACTGTCTCCAATGCTTAAATCACCATCTCTTTTCTCCTGCTTCCAACTTGGCTTGTCACACCAGTAAAGTGAGAAAAAAAATTGGCATAACTTAAATTTATGAGATCAAATACTGTAACTATAAATTGTTATGTGTACATGTAACCCTTTAGCCAGGGCCGGACTGGGACAAAAAAGAAGCCCTGCCATACAAACCCCACCAACCCACAAACTACAACACTTCCTCCACACACGATCAGTGGATTTTGCTACAGCATACTTTGCCGGGCCCCTTAACACTCCTCCTAAAGGCTTTATTTCAAGAGCTATATGTGAATGGCAGTGCAGTGTGCATGACCGATCAAAGGTCCACTTACATGGTGCTCTTTAACCCCTTTACCCCCAAGGGTGGTTTGCACGTTAATGACCGGGCCAATTTTTACAATTCTGACCACTGTACCTTTATGAGGTCATAACTCTGGAACGCTTCCATGGATCCTGGTGATTCTGATATTGTTTTCTTGTGACATATTGTACGTTATGCTAATGGTAAAATTTCATTTAATATAACTTGCGTTTATTTGTGAAAAAAAAGGAAATTTGGCAAAAATTTTCTAAATTTTGCAATTTTACAACTTTTAATTTTTATGCCCTTAAATCATAGATATGGCACACAAAAAACGTAGTAACATTTCCCACATGTTTACATCAGCACAATTTTGGAAACAGTTAGGAAGTTATAAGGGTTAAAAGTGGACCAGCGATTTATCATTTTTACAACACCATTTTATTTTTAGGGACCACATCACATTTGAGGGCTCTATATGATAGAAAATACCCAAAAGTGACATCATTCTAAAAACTGCACCCCTCAAGGTGCTTAAAACCACATTCAAGAAGTTTACTAACCTTTCAGATGCTTCACATGAATTTTTTGAATGTTTAAAAAAAAGAACATTTAACTTTTTTTCACAAAAAAATTACTTCAGGTCCAATTTTTTTTTATTTTACCAAGGGTAACAGGAGAAATTGGACTGCAAAAGTTATTGTGCAATATTTCCGGAGTACGCTGATACCTGATATGTGGGGGGGGACCACTGTTTCGGCGCATGGCAGAGCTCGGAAGGAAACGAACGCCGTTTGACTTTTTCAACGCAAAATTGGCTGGAATTGAGATCGGGCGCCATGTCACGTTTGGAGAGCCCCTGATGTGCCTAAACAGTGGAAACCCCCCACAAGTGACCCCATTTTGGAAACTAGACCCCCCCAAGGAACATATATAGATGTGTAGTGAGCACTTTGAACCCCCCCAAGGGCTTCACAGAAGTTTATAACGTACAGCCGTACAATTAAAAAATCATATTTTTTTCAAATAAATGGGCTTTTCACCCCAATTTTTATTTTCCCAAGGGTAACAGGCCCCCAAAACCTATTGTGAAATTTGTCCCGAGTACATCGATACCCCATATGTGGGGGTAAACCATTATTTGGGTGCATGGCAGAGCTCAGAAGGGAACCAGCGCCATTTTACTTTTTTTGGCTGGAATTGAGATCGGACCCATGTTGCATTTGGAGAGCCCCTGATGTGCCTAAAGAGTGGAAAACACCCACAGATGACTCCATTTTGGAAGCTAGACCCCCAAGGAACTTCTCTAGAGGTGTTATGAGCACTTTGAACTCCCAAGTGCTTCACAGAAGTTTATAATGCCCGGGCGTGAAAATTAAAACAATCATATTTTTTCCACAAACATGATTTTCTAGTCCTCATTTTTTAAAATTTTCCCAAGGGTAACAGGAGAAATTTGACCCCAAAAGTTGTTTTACAATTTGTCTTGAGTACGCGGATACCCCATATGTGGGACAAAACTACTGTATGGGCACACGTTGGGGCTCGTAAGGCAAGTAGTGACATTTTGGAATGCAAACTTTGATGGAATGGTCTGCGTGTGTCATGTCGAATTTGGAGAGCCCCTGATGTACCTAAACTGTGGAAACCCCCCACAAGTGACCCCATTTTGGAAACTAGACCCCTCCAAGAAACTTATCTAGATGTGTGGTGAGCACTTTGAAACCACAAGTGAAAAAAAGTATCTCATACAATCCTTATTGAAAAAATGACTAAGTATGGAATGGACAAGGCAACTGTTAGGTGGATTCATAACTGGCTTAGTGATCGGTCCGAGTGGTCGTAAATGGCTGCACATCCAGTTGGAAGAATGTCTCAAGTGGGGTACCACAGGGCTCTGTCCTGGGCCCTTTATTGTTCAACATCTTTATCAACGATTTAGATGAAGGAATTGAGGGTAAACTGATTAAATTTGCTGATGACACAAAGCTAGGAGGGATAGCTAATACTAGAGAAGAGAGAGAGAGAGGATTCAAAAAGATATAAATAAACTGGAGAAGTGGGCAGCAACTAACAGAATGGTTTTTAACAGGGAGAAATGCAAAGTACTACATCTGGGCAATAAAAATGAAAAAAGCATATACAGAATGGGAGGAATAGGCCTAAGCAACAGCACATGTGAAAAAGACTTGGGTATACTAATAAATCACAAACTGAATATGAGTCAACAGTGTGATGCAGCAGCAAAAAAAGCAAATGCAATTCTAGGATGTATTAACAGAAGCATACAGTCTAGATCACGTGAAGTCATTATTTCCCTCTACTCCTCTTTGGTCAGACCTCATCTGGAATATTATGTCCAGTTTTGGGCACCACATTTTAAAAAAGACATCAACAAACTGGAGCAAGTTCAGAAAAGAGCAACCAGAATGGTGACCGGTCTGCAAACCCTGTCTTATGAGGAAAGGTTGCAGGATTTGGGATTGTTTAGTTTGCAAAAGAGAAGACTGAGAGGAGACTTAATAGCTGTCTACAAATATCTCAAGGGCTGTCACATTGTAGAAGGATCATCTTTATTCTCATTTGCACAAGGAAAGACTAGAAGCAATGGGATGAAACTGAATGGGAGGAGACACAGATTAGATATTAGAAAAAATTTTTTGACAGTTAGAGTGATCAATGAGTGGAACAAGCTGCCACGAGAAGTGGTGAGTTCTCCTTCAATGGATGTCTTCAAACAGAGGCTGGACAGACATCTGACTGGGATGATTTAGCGAATCCTGCTTTGAGCAGGGGGTTGGACCAGATGGCCCAGGAGGTCCCTTCCAACTCTACGATTCTATGATTCTATGAAGTGCTTCACAGAAGTTTATAACGTAGAGCCATAAAAATAAAAATAATTATATTTTTTTCCACAAAAATGATATTTTTGCCCCTAATATTTTATTTTCCCAAGGGTAACAGGAGAAATTGGACCACAAAAGTTATTGTGCAATTTGTGCTGAGTAGGCAGATACCCCATATGTAGGGGTAAACCACTGTTTGGGTGCATGGCAGAGCTTAGAAGGGAAGGAGCACCATTTGACTTTTTCAACGCAGAATTGGCTGGAATTGAGATTAGACACCATGTTGCGTCTGGAGAGCCCCGATGTGCCCAAACAGTGCAAACCCCCCAATTCTAACTCCAACCCTAATCCCAACACACCCCTAACCCTAACGGGAAAATGGAAATAAATACTTTTTTTTAATTTTATTATTTTTCCCTAACTAAGGGAGTGATAAAGGGGGGTTTGATTTACCATTCATGACGGGTTTTTATGTTTGTCAGCTGCAATACGCTAGAAGAAGCTTTTAATTGAAAAAGAATTTGCATCACCACATTTTGAGAGCTATAATTTTTTCCATATTTTGACCCACAGAGTCATGTGACGTCTTATTTTTTGCGGGACGAGTTGACGTTTTTATTGGTACCATTTTCGTGCACGTGAGTTTTTTGATCGCATTTTATTCTGATTTTTGGGACGCAGAATGAACAAAAAACAGCATTTCATGAATTTCTTTTGGGGGGCGTTTACACCGTTCCGCGTATGGTAAAAGGAGTTTTATTCTTCGGGTCAGTACAATTACAGCGATGCCTCATTTATATCATTTTTTTATGTTTTGTCGCTTTTATACAATAAAAACAATTTTATATAAAAAATAATTATTTTTGCATCGCTTTATTCTGCGAGCTATAACTTTTTTATTTTTTCACTGATGATGCTGTGTGGTGGCTCTTTTTTTGCACGACAAGATGACGTTTTCAGCGGTACCATGTTTATTCATACCTGTCTTTTTGATCACGCGTTATTGCAACTTTTTTTTGGCGGTATGATGATAAACCATTGTTTTTTGCCTAGTTTTTTTCAAATTTTTTGAAGTGGTTCACTAAAGGGGTTAACTAGTGGGACAGTTTTATAGGGCGGGTCGTTATGAACGCGGCGATGCTAAATATGTGTATTTTTGTTTTTTTATTTACAACAAAAATAATTTATTAGGGAATTTTTTTAAATTTATTTAAGAAATTTTTTAAACTTATTTTTACATGTGTTTTTTTTAACTTTATCCTAGCGTAGGACATCACTGTTAAGTGTCACATCGCTGACATGCACTGCAGCAGGCTTTCTCAGCGCCTGCTCTCAGCAGGCAATGAGGAAGCCGCCTCCCTGCAGGCCCCAGCAGCCATATTGGATCCAGGGGTCTGCAGGGAGGAGACCCTCGGAGCAGCGCAGCACATCGCGATGCTCCGAGAGTCTCAGGGAAGCACGCAGGGAGTCCCCTCCCTGCGTGTTTCTTCCCTAATCTTCCGGTACACTGCGATCATGTTTGATCACAGTGTGCCAGGGGCGGTCCGTGACTGCTCCTGACACATAGTGCCAGGTGTCAGCTGTGACCTGGCCACTATGACGTACTATCTCGTCCTTGGGCATGGGATAGTACGTTATATGGCAGAAAGGGTTAATGCACCGGTTCTTGGGATAATAGGGGTCCCAGCAGTCAGACCCCACCTACTGCAAAGTTCTCGGGATAGGGGATTAATAATAATAATAATAATAATCTATTTTTATATAGCGCTAACATATTCCGCAGCGATTTACAGTTTGCACACATTATCATCATCGTCCCCGATGGGGCTCACAATCTAAGTTCCCTATCAGTATGTCTTTGGAATGTGGGAGGAAACCAGAGTACCCAGAGGAAAGCCACGCAAACACGGGGAGAACACACAAACTCCTTGCAGATGTTGTCCTTGGTGGGATTCGAACCCAGGACTCCAGCACTGCAAGTCTGCAGTGCTATCCACTGAGCCACCATGCTTAGTTGAGATAATCCATTTAAATGGGTTTTCCAATATTCTTTTTTATTTTCCCATAGGAATACTGAAAATAATAAACCAATATTTACCCTCCCAAAAACCAATGTCGCCTCTCTAACAACAGGCCACGAGAAGGGGTAGTGTGCAGTGTATATATACAGAACAGGAGAAGTGGTACTGTCTGTGCAGTGTATATATACACAGGACAGGAGGACTGGTCCTGTGCAGTGTATATATACAGGACAGGAGGAACGGTACTGTGCAGTGTATATATACAGGACAGGAGGAGGAGTACTGTGCAGTGTACTGTATATATACAGGACAGGAGGAGCGGTACTGTGCAGTATATATACAGGACAGGAAGCGTGGTACTGTGCAGTGTATATATACAGGACAGGAGTGATACTGTGCAGTGTATATATACAGGACAGGGTGAATGGCACTGTGCAGTTTATATATACAGGACAGGAGGAGCAGTACTGTGCAGTGTATACATACAGGACAGCAGGAGCGCTACTGTGCAGTGTATATATACAGGACAGGAGGAGCGCTACTGTGCAGTGTATATATGCAGAACAGGAAGAGTGGTACTGTGCACTGCACAGTATATATACAGGACCGGAGGAGCGGTACTGTGCAGTGTATATATACAGGACAGGAGGAGTGGTACTGTGCAGTGTACAGTATATATACAGGACCGGAGGAGCGGTACTGTGCAGTGTATATATACAGGACAGGAGGAGCGCTACTGTGCAGTGTATATATGCAGAACAGGAAGAGTGGTACTGTGCAGTGTACAGTATATATACAGGACCGGAGGAGTGGTACTGTGCAGTGTATATATACAGGACAGGAGGAGTGGTACTGTGCAGTGTATATATACAGAACAGGAGTGGTACAGTGCAGTGTATATATACAGGACAGAAGGAGTGGTACTGTGTAGTGTATATATACAGGACAGTAGGAATGGTACTGTGCAGTGTATATATACAGGACCGGAGGAGTGATACTGTGCAGTGTATATATACAGGACAGGAGGAGTGGTATTGTGCAGTGTATATATACAGGACAGGAGGAGTGTGTCACGTGGACCCATCCTGTATATAAATGACTAAGTATGGAATGGACAAGGCAACTGTTAGGTGGATTCATAACTGGTTTAGTGATCGGACCCAAAGAGTGGTCGTAAATGGCTGCACATCCAGTTGGAAGAATGTCTCAAGTGGAGTACCACAGGGCTCTGTCCTGGGCCCTGTATTGTTCAACATCTTTAACAACGATTTAGATGAAGGAATTGAGGGTAAACTGATTAAATTTGCTGATGACACAAAGCTAGGAGGGATAGCTAATGCTAGAGAAGAGAGAGGATTCAAAACAATTTAAGCAAACTGGAGATGTGGGCAGCAACTAACAGAATGGTTTTTAACAGGGAAAAATGCAAAGTACTACATCTGGGCAATAAAAATGAAAAAAGCATATACAGAATGGGAGGAATAGGCCTAAGCAACAGCACATGTGAAAAAGACTTGGGTATACTAATAGATCACAGACTGAATATGAGTCAACAGTGTGATGCAGCTGCAAAAAAGGCAAATGCAATTCTAGGATGTATTAACAGAAGCATACAGTCTAGATCACGTGAAGTCATTATTTCCCTCTACTCCTCTTTGATCAGACCTCATCTGGAATATTGTGTCCAGTTTTGGGCACCACATTTAAAAAAAGACATCAACAAACTGGAGCAAGTTCAGAAAAGAGCGACCAGAATGGTCTTATGAGGAAAGGTTGCAGGATTTGGGATTGTTTAGTTTGCAAAAGAGAAGACTGAGAGGAGACTTAATAGCTGTCTACAAATATCTAAAGGGCTGTCACATTGTAGAAGGATCAACTTTATTCTCATTTGCACAAGGAAAGACTAGAAGCAATGGGATGAAACTGAATGGGAGGAGACACAGATTAGATATTAGAAAAAACTTTTTGACAGTTAGAGTGCTCAATGAGTGGAACAAGCTGCCACGAGAAGTGGTGAGTTCTCCTTCAATGGAAGTCTTCAAACAGAGGCTGGACAGACATCTGACTGGGATGAGTTAGCGAATCCTGCTTTGAGCAGGGGGTTGGACCAGATGGCCCAGAAGGTCCCTTCCAACTCTACGATTCTATGATCCGCAGGTCGGTAACTAAAACAACAAAACTGGCACGTGTAACTGTCCTGTGTGACACGACCCACAGGCCGGTAACTGAAACAACAAGACACGGGGGAAGGGGAAACAGTTACAACGGTGGGCCCTGCGATAGGGAATGAGGACGTGGAAACCTCCTGCACTCCCCTGAGTCAGTGTCCCTCACACTCCTAATTGTTATGAACGGGTAGCCGAGGAGAAAATAAAAAAACAAACAAGCTAAGTCTCAGAAAGCCAAAGAGGTTGGTAACTATGCAGACTGCAGACCCCTGATCCTAACACGCAACTAGCAGCAGTGGTGGAGCGCTCCTACGGTGGTCCTAGACGCCTCATCACAACCGGAGAACTAAATAAGCCTAAAGCAGGAAAAGAGGAAAACTAACTGCCCCAGAGCAGACCCCAAAGGAGAGACAGCCCCCCACATGTATTGACGGTTAAACCAGATGAAAACACAAACAAAGGCCGGAAAATAGGCTGAGAAAACGATGGGGCCAAACTAACTAGAAAGGCCAGGAAAGGAAAGAAACTGTCTGCAATCTGCCAAAAAACCCTACAAAAATGTCCAACACAACTGATAGCATAATTAACCCTGAAGTCACTAGACTTCTCCCACTATATCAGCACTCTGAAATATTCTGAGACAGAGCAAAAAGAGACCAATCTAATTAGGGACAAAAAAAAGACAATTTGGCAAATAAGTGTGGAAATTCAGCACAGCCCAGCAAAAAACTGAAATGACCAACAAGAGCAAGTGTGAACATTAGCAAAAAACAAACTTATCTTGAGAAGACTGGAACAGAGCTGAGTCCTAGACCTGAGAAGCAGACTATATCACCAGCACTAGGATAGGGCGTCGGCTGTCTTATATCCATTCTGATCCTCCAGAGATCCAATAGTTATCTTCCTCACCAGGTGGCAGATCACTACCACTTAAACCAACCTCTCTACCTCCTGTCATCACCAGAGGGAGAACGGAAGGGGAACTCTCAACTGGTGGAGCAGAAAATGAGCTCATAACACCTAACGTTCCCTATACAGGCTTCTCACCTGTCGCCGAGCCGGATACCTGTCACCCTAGCACACTCTACACCTATCCCTTGCTAGGGAGCTGGGTGATGCAGGCACTGGCACCACCGCTGTACTAATACACACCAGGGAAAAATACAAACAGGGGGAAACACCAAAGAGACTTGAAAAACATAAATGATGTACCATTCACTTCCTGTAGCTGCTCTGTGCAAGACGCTGAGCTGAAGGCACCTGATGCAAGTGTCAAGCATGGATAAGGTAAAGATATTAATGTATTTAAGGAATCGACATACGCTTTCAGGGCAGCACATGATTTGAATAAAGCAATAGGTGAAAAATAAAACATAATCTTTAATCCGTCAATTAAAAGACTACTAACATATGTCACCCAAATGAAAATAAGACGCATAAAAAAATGCCAATCTGGTTGTATCTCTACGACACAACAGAGGCAAGCTTCCTATGGTTCCTTCACTGAACAGGTCTTCAACTTGCACAAGCATATATATTGTCTTGCACTATTTTCAACACCCCCTTGGCTTTTTACCTTTTTTGTTATATTACAACCTGTGTTTAAATATTTTTGCAATAGAATGTGTGTGATGCATCAGCACTAAATAATCTAAATTGGTGAAGTGAAGTGAGAAAAATATAGGCATAAATTAAGTATAAGGAATCAAATAACTAAAAATTAGCCTGTGCATATTCACTCCTTTTGCATTGCAGACCCTAAAAATGTTCGATGCAAGCAATTACCTTCATAAGTCACATACTTACCGAAAGGAATTCTACCTGTGTGCAATCTAAATGTCACATGGTTTGTCAGTATATACACACCTTATCTGAAAGGTCACAGAGGCTGCAACACCATTAAGCAATAGAAACCACTAACCAAAAAAAACACCATGAAGACCAAGGAGATCTCCAAACAACTCAGGGACAAAGTTGTTGAGTAGTTCAACACAGGGTTGGGTTATAAAAAAGAATCCCAATCACTAATGATTCCCTGGACCACTGTCAAATCCATCAGCACCAAACAGAAAGAACATGGTACCACAACAAGCCTGCTAAGAGATGGCCATCCACCAAAACTCTCAAAAGGTTAAGGAGGGAATTAATCAGAGAGGCAATACACAGACCAAAAGGTAACACTAAAGGAGCTGCAGAACTCCCAAGTAGAGACTGGAGTGTGTGTCCATAAAACCATACTCAGCCAAATTCTCCATAGGAGGTGGCCTTTAAGGAAGAGTAGGCAGAAAAAAAAAATACTTACACACTAAAATTGTAAGGTTCATTTCCAGTTTATCAAAAAGACATGTGGGAGAATCTCCAAATGAATAGAGGATGGTGCTGTTGTCAGATGAGACCAAAATTTTACTTTTGGCGATCAAAACAAATGCTATGTCTGGCGCCAAACCAACACAGCTCATCACCCCCAAGAACACCAATCCTACAGTGAAACATGGTGGTGGCAGGATCATGCTGTGATGTTTTTCGACAGCAGGAACAGGGAAAATGGTCTGTGTCGAAGGGAAGATGGATTTACCAAAAAGAAAAAAAGGTAGCGTGTATAAGGAAGGATCACCAAAATCAGTATAGCAAAAAGGTATATATAAATTTATTGAGACATATCAGCAAAAGGCAAGCAACCAAAAGTGACACTTTCCCCTGAGGAAGCCACGCTGTGAGGTTATACACGTGGGGTCTCTCCCCCTCCTCCACTACTATGACCGGGTGACTCTCTTATCACAGAATATAACAGGTTCTCTGCAGCCCCATTCCTCCCTCTTTCTTTTTTGATTTTGGGCTAATTTGTCCTTCCTTATTGAACTATTCTCAGGGAGAGCTTTCGGTTTTGTGCACTATCACACTCTTTGTCATTTATCAACTTGCAGTTCTTCATCCTGCTTAAACTTTGTCTCTAATATTATATACAGTATCTTGTGCACATATTTTATTTGCCCTTTTGAGAATATTGCATCCTGTTGAGTCTTTTTAAGATTTATATGTAAGATCATCCTATCCAGTATTTAATGACCTCAGCTGTTCAGTGTGGTTTATCATAATCTACTTCCTGTACATTTAGTGGAGGTAGGTGCTTTCCTTGGGGGGCACCTACAAGGCCCCCTACGGTTGTTAACCTTATGGTTTTTTAATTGTTTGGTTGTTTGCCTTTTGCTGATATGTCTCAATAAATTTAAATTCACCTTTTTGCTATACTGATTTTGGTGATCCTTCCTTATACACGCTACCTTTTTTCTTCTTTTTGGTATACACATGTTTTTAGCGTGTGGTCAGTGATCCCGTATCTTATTATTAGTAGTGCCCTCAGGTCCCCCCTTTTTCCCCCCCGAAGGGAAGATGGATGGTGCAAAATACAGAGATATTCTTGAGCAAAATCTGTTTCAGTCTGTGAGTGATTTCAGACTGGGATGGAGATTCAACTTCCAACAAGACAATGATCTAAAGCAACAGAAGTGATTTAAGAGGAGTCGCCAAGTCAAAGTTCAGACCTTAATCAAACTGAGAGTCTGTGTTCAGACTTGAAGATTGTTGTTCAACAGAGGAAACCATCTAATTTGTAAGAGCTGGAGCAGTTTTGCCTTGAGGAATGGGAAAAAAATAAGAGTGGCAAGATGTGGAAAGCTAAGAGACTTATCCAAAGCGACTTTCAGCTGTAATTGCAGCAAAAGAAAGCTCTACAAAGTACTGTTTTTCGGACTATAAGATGCACCGGACCATAAGAAACACACCCCAAATTTTCAGAAGGAAAATAGGGAAAAAAATAATGTGTCAAATGGGGGTCAGTCCTACAGTCTGAATTCAGCTTACGGGGGAGGTGTCACGCTCAGAGTGACAACAGTTAGAGACAGCGTGACTGACAGGTATACCCAGCAGCCCCAGAGCCTAATAGCAAGTATAAAGCGGCTTCTTACCCACAACGTTGCCAGGCAGGAGCACAGTGTTGGTGAGGGAAATCCTGCTCCAGGACCTGCGGGAGGGGCAGAGCGATAGTGAAGCGCTCGATGCCCGCAGGACCTGTTACCACGGGACAGCGCGTCAGAGGGATGGGCGGAGCTTACCGCCGGGCTAAAGCAGCGCCAGTCACAGTGTTGGTAAAGAAGCAGCGTAAAGAAAATAGCAATAATCGGACGAGCCAAGGGTAATACACGGGGCAGGCAGTACAGTACAAAAACGGATATCCAGAGAAGGGTCAAACGTAGCAAGGGGTCATACACAGAACGGCAGCAATTGTACCAGAGGGGTAATCACAGAGAGGTCAATACGAAGCCAGGGGTCATACACAGAGCGGGCATAAAGCTACAGAATCAGAATCCAAGAGACGTTAACCGTGGCCAAACCGGATCAAACACCAAACAAGCATACAGGTCAGGCACACTCAACTAGGAGTATAAACGACAGGGGACGGCTCTCCCCTGATGCTATAAGAACCCTCCCCAGATCCAAAGGGAGGCTCTCCATATTAACTTCTACACCACCTACCCTGAACTCTCAATAAACCATGACAGTACCCCCAGGTCTCTCCGGGTAATGAGCATGGTACGCCCTAACCAGGCGATCCACATGTACCAACCTGGCCGGTACCTACGACCGATCCTCCGGACCGTTCCCCTTCCAATGTACAAGATATTGCAATGAACCGCGAACCCATCGGGACTGCACAATGTTTTGCACGTCAAACTCCATATGATCGTCCACCTACACCGGAGTTGGTAGAGAAGCAGGTTCCTCTACCACCGATCCTACTGGTTTGAGTAAGGACCTATGGAAAACATTATGCAGTTTCAAGGATTGAGGGGAGGAGTAAGCGATAGGCCACAGGGTTAATCACCTCGGTTATCACATAAGGGCCAATGAATTTGGGCCCCAACTTGGCGGAGGGTAACTTTATGCTTATGTTTCGCGTAGAGAGCCACACCTTATCCCCACATTGTAGTGTCTGACCCGGGTCCCTCTTATTATCTGCAAAATGTTTATACTTCTCTTGTGCTTTGGAAATGTTTGCACGAACCTTAGACCATAGATCACTTATTTTGCTGACAGAGTCCTCAGCCCCTGGACAGTTTGAATCCAGGCGTGGGAATTCACCAAAGTGAGGGTTCAATCCATAATTAATAAAAAACGGTGACCTACCAGTGGATTGTTTTATTCGGTTATTGAAGGCGAATTCCACCAATGGCAAGGCATCGCACCAGTCATCCTGCAACGTAGAAGTCAAGCACCGGAGGATCTGTTCCAGCGACTGATTGGTGCGCTCTGTTTGTCCATTGCTCTCTGGGTGGTAAGCTGAGGAGAAAGATAGAGATATCCCCAACTTCCTGCAAAAAGCCTGCCAAAACTTAGCTACAAATTGTGTCCCCCTATTAGATACAATGTTAGTAGGTACACCATGGAGGCGAACAATTTGGGAAAGGAAGTGTCTCGAAAGAACCTCTGCTGACGGTAACTTGGCCATGGGTACAAAATATGCTAACTTGGAGAATCTATCCACAATTACTCAAACTACCGTGTTACCCCGGGATGGGGGAAGATTGATGATGAAGTCCATGGACAAATGAGTCCAATGTCTTCTCGGAATTGGTAAAGGTACGAATTCCCCGGCCGGCCGGCAATGAGAGCTCTTTGAACGGGCGCAAACCCCACATGCTGTGACATGTTTCTTAATCTCTGCAGACATTAATGGCCACCAAAAAACTCTTTTTACTGCCTCACACGTGGCTGTAATACCTGGATGAGCGCCCAATTTAGAGTTATGAAATTCTCGCAGGAGATCAAAACGCAAGTGTTGTGGGACAAACAATTTAAGAGCAGGTTTGGACCTTGGAGCTAAAGATTGAGCCCCCACAATCTCCCGCTCCAATTCCGATGACAGCTCCGCTATAACCACCCCGGGTTGAAGAATGGATGACGGCGGATCAGGGGCAGACAACGGTTCAAAACTACGTGATAATGCATCTGCTTTCACGTTTTTAGATCCTGGACGTAACGTAATAGAGAATTGAAACCTGGAAAAAAAAAGTGACCAACGGACCTGCCTGGGAGTCAATCTTTTAGCTGTTTTGATGTACTCTAGATTTTTGTGATCCGTGATGACTGTAATCGGATGCTCTGCCCCTTCCAAAAAATATCTCCATTCTTCAAAAGCCAGCTTAATTGCCAGAAGCTCTCTATTCCCAACATCGTAATTTCTCTCTGCCGGAGAAAATTGTTTTGGAAAAAAAAGCACAAGGTCTAAGGTTAGTTAGAGTAGCTGGCCCCTGAGACAATACAGCCCCCACCCCCATCTCAGAAGCATCGACCTCCACAACGAATGGCAAGGATGGGTCAGTTTGCACTAGTATCGGAGCAGACATAAAACAATTCTTCAAAACCAGAAAGGATTGTTTCGCCAGGAGAGACCAATTTTTGATATCGGCCCCTTTGCACGTGAGGTCGGTGAGAGGCCTCACTATCTGTGAAAAGCCCTTGATGAATCTCCTATAATAGTTTGCAAATCCCAAGAAGCGCTGGAGTCTTTTAGGTCCTGAGGTTGAACCCACTCTGCAATGGCTTGCACCTTCTTGGGATCCATCCGAAACTTTTGTGGCAAGATTATGAGCCCTAAAAATGTTAGTTCTTGGAAAAAAAAATGTACATTTTTCAAGTTTGACAAATAATTGATTTTCCCTGAGTCTTTGAAGTACGGTTTTCACATGCAACAAATGAGAATCTTTGTCAGTCGAGTAAATCAGAATATCATCCAAGTAAATGACAACAAAGCGGCCGATGAGGTCCGCGAATACCACATTGATGAAATTTTGAAAGACTGCTGGTGCATTAGTGAGGCCAAACGGCATCACTAAGTTTTCAAACAACCCCTCTGTCGTGAGAAAAGCAGTCTTCCATTCGTCCCCTTCTTTAATTCTTATCAAATTATAAGCCCCCCTAAGATCCAATTTGGAGAACCATTTTGCCCCCGAGAGCTGGTTACACAAATCCGGAATCAGGGGTAAGGGATATGTATTCCTGACGGTAATTTTGTTGAGTTCTCGGAAGTCGAGGCAGGGACGTAGGCCACCATCATTCTTTTTAACAAAGAAAAACCCTGCCGCTACCGGGGAAACTGAAGGTCTTATGTGCCCTTTACGGAGACTCTCAGTTATGTATTCCTTCATCGCCAGACGCTCAGGTCCTGAGAAATTAAATAAACGGGCTTTGGGCAATTTGGCCACAGGGATCAGATCAATTGTGCAGTCAAATGGCCTATGTGGGGGTAATGCCTTGGCCTCGCTTTTGGAAAACAAGTCCTCAAAGTCCTTAAGGTACTCCAAAATACCCTCCAGACTAACAGAAGACTTGTAAACAGGTTTTGCGGGTGTAACACATAAAACAGATTTATAGGAACAGTCAATGCATTTAGGCCCCCACTTGACAATTTCCCTTTTTTCCCAATCAATAACTGGGTTGTGCCGTTGAAGCCATGGCATGCCCAATACCAACCCTGCGGGCAGGTTGTCCATGACAAAACATTTCATCTCCTCAACATGGGAGGAACCAACATGCAAAACAAAACTGTTAGTAACATAATGAATCCCCGAACGGGTGAGGGGGGGGGAAGAGTCAATGGCCACGATTTTCAGAGGGGTCTCCAACCTGACTGTCCCTATCTTGACCCTGGAGACGGTACTGGAACTGACCAGATTAAGTGATGAACCGCAGTCCACCAAAGCTCTAGAAACAAAATAATTGTCTACTACCAGTTTGACTTTAAGCAGAAATTTAGGGCACGAGGAAAAAAGTATCTGAAGGTCTGGGCAGCCTCCTTGATCACTACCCAAACCTAGTAGTTTCCCGTCGACTTGGAGGACGCTAGACACGATGGACAATCTCTCCTCCAATGTCTTGATTCCCCACAGTAGAAGCAGAGTTGCTTTTCTCTGCAGCGTTTCCTCTCTTTCTCTCTGACCGAGGTGGCGCCAATTTCCATGGGCACTGGACTAGCCTCCACCTCTTTGCTGCCAGAAAACAAGGATGTTTCAGAGTGCACAACCCCTCTGGCTCACAGCCGGCGATCCATCCACACGGCTTGGTTCATGGCATCCTCCAGAGTGTCAGGACGTGGATGCAGGGCCAAGGCATCCTGAAGGCGTTCTGACAGGCCTCTACGGAATAGTCGCCGGAGAGCGGCATCATCCCAGAAGACTTCTGCTGACCACTGTCGGAACTCTGAGCAGAACCACTCCGCTGAGTGCCGACCCTGACGTGTACTCATCACCATGTCCTCAGCCAAGTTAACCCTATCGGGTTCGTCATAAATGCGGCCCAAGGCCTCAAAAAACGCATCCACCGTCATACGTTCTGGGGCTGTAGGGGCTAGAGAAAACGCCCAGGCTTGTGGGGCACCCCTAAGTAGGGAAATAATTACCCCTGTTATGATTGAGTCACCGTAGGAGGCAAAAATAGAAATGCTAGCTAAGTCCAGAAAACCAGAGAAGTTGGCAGCTATCGGATTGCAGACCCCTGAACCTATCAACACAACTAGCAGTAGCCGTAGGGAGCTCCTACGATGCCCTAGGCCCCTCGATCACAGCCGGAGGACTACATAGCCTAAAGACAGAAAGGGAAATCTAAACTGCCCCAGAGCAGACCCCAAAGCAAAAGGCAGCCCCCCACATATAATAACGGTGAAGCAAGAAGAAAGAACAAAACACAGACAGAAAGATAGACTGAGCAAAGATGGGGCACAAGCTAGCTTAGATAGGAAAGGACAGGAAGGCTGCTGTCTGCAATCCGTGAAAAAACCCTATGAAAATAAGAGCCAACAAACTGACAGTAAAAAAGGCCCTGAAGACGCTAGGCTTCAAAAAAGACTATGTCAGTACTCAGGAATAATCTGAAGACAGAGCAACAGGCAAAAGGAGATTCAGCTCACCCCAGCAGGGAATGGCAGAATCCAGAAAAGCAAGGAAAACAAAACACAATGCAAAAAGGCAAAGCAGAAATCTTAGCTTTAGATGAGCAGGAATCAGACTGGTTTCCTGGAAGTCCACAGAGAAATCACCCGCAGGCCAGAAGGGCGTCGGCAGCCTTATATCCAGTCACTAACTCCACTCAGCCAGTCATCATCATCAGCCCCAGGTGTTTGACAATCAGGCTCACTACCTTTCTTCACCAGAAGAGGGAGTTCCTCGGGCCTCAGTAGTGAAGGGGAAAATTAACTCACAACAGTACCTCCCCCTTGAGGAGGGGTCACCGAACCCTCAACCACGCCACCAGGGCGATCAGGGTGAGCCCGATGAAAGGCACGCACCAATCTTTTGGCATGAATATCAGACGCAGAGACCCAGGAATTATCCTCCTGACCATAACCCTTCCACTTAACCAAATACTGGAGTCTCTGTCTAGCCAGACGGGAATCCAGTATCTTCTCTACCTCATATTCCATGTTACCTTCAACCAATACAGGGTCTGGAGGTGCAACCCCCGGAACAACAGGTTCAACAAACCTCTTCAACAAAGATTTATGGAACATATTATGGATTTTAAATGTGACAGGAAGAGCCAAACGAAAAGAGACCGGATTAATAATCTTTAAAATCTTGTAAGGTCCAATAAATCTAGGCTTAAACTTAGGAGAAGCCACCTTCATAGCAATATTTTTTGATGATAACCACACCATATCACCAACCTTAAACTGGGGACCAATGGTCCTATGTCGGTTGGAAAACCGCTGGGCCTTTTCCTGGGAGAGAGATAACTTATCCACCACTTGGTCCCAGATCTGGTGCATTCTCTCCACCACAGTGTCAACACCTGGGCAGGCAGAGGGCTCCACCTGCCCTGAAGAAAATCGAGGATGAAACCCAAAGTTACAAAAAAAGGTGACATCAAAGTGGCAGAACTAGCTCTATTATTTAAAGCAAATTCGGCCAAGGGCAAAAATGAAACCCAATCATCCTGATCAGCAGAAATAAAACATCTCAAATATGACTCCAAGGTCTGGTTTGTTCTCTCTGTCTGCCCATTGGTCTGAGGGTGAAAAGCAGAGGAGAAGGACAACTGAATTCCCAGCTTGGAACAGAAAGTTCTCCAAAATCTAGACACAAACTGGACTCCTCTGTCAGATACAATGTTCTCAGGAATCCCGTGCAAGCGAACCACCTGTTGTAAAAACAGGGGCACCAATTCAGAGGAAGACGGCAACTTAGGGAGTGGTACAAGATGAACCATCTTAGAGAACCTATCACAAATCACCCAAATAACAGTCATCCTTTGAGAGACAGGCATATCAGAGATGAAATCCATTGAAATATGGGTCCATGGCCTCTTGGGGACAGGCAAAGGCATCAACAACCCACTAGAGCGAGAACACGATTTAGACCGGGAGCACGTCCCACAGGACTGCACAAAATTCCTGACATCACGAGACAAGGAGGGCCACCAAAAAGACCGACTCACCAGATCTCTAGTACCAAAAATACCTGGATGACCAGCCAAAGCAGAGCAATGAAATTCAGACATCACTCTCTTCTTCCACTGGTCAGGAACATACAACTTTCCACTGGGACAACGCTCAGGTTTGTCCTCCTGGAACTCCTCCAGAGCACGTCTCAAATCGGGCGAGATGGCAGAAAGAACTACCCCTTCGCCGAAGATGGTAGCAGGCTTGGTCACCACAGGAGAATCAGCAAAGAAGCTCCTAGAGAGGGCGTCAGCCTTGACATTCTTAGTTCCAGGAAGAAAAGAAACCACAAAATCAAAACGTGTAAAAAACAAGGCTCACCTAGCCTGTCTAGGGTTCAAGCGCTTAGCCAACTCTAGGTAAATCAAATTCTTGTGGTCAGTGAGGACCACGACTTGATGCTTAGCTCCCTCCAACTAATGTCTCCACTCCTCAAATGCCCATTTCATGGCTAACAGTTCCTGATTCCCCACATCATAGTTACGTTCAGATGGAGAGAACTTTCGGGAAAAGAAAGCACAGGGATTCATTTTAGATGTTACAGGATCCTTTTGGGACAAAACAGCTCATGCACCGATCTCAGAAGCATCCACCTCTACCTGGAACGGAAGTGAGACATCAGGTTGCCGCAAAACCGGGGCGGAGGTGAATCTTCGCTTCAGCTCCTGAAAGGAAGAAACAGCCTCCGGAGACCAATTTAACACATCAGCACCCTTCTTAGTCAAATCAGTCAATGGCTTGGCAATACTAGAAAATTTTGCTAAAAATTTCCGATAAAAATTAGCAAAACCCAAAAACTTCTGGAGGGCCTTCAAAGAAGTGGGCTGAACCCAATCGTACATGGCCTGTACCTTAGCCAGGTCCATTTCAGTAGTTGACGGGGACAAAATAAATCCCAAAAAAGAAATCCTCTGTACTCCAAAAAGGCATTTAGATCCTTTGACATACAGGGAATTCTCCCTCAAGATCCCGAACACAGTCCGAATATGTTCCACATGAGAGTCCAAATCCTTGGAGAAGATCAAAATATCATCCAGATAGATAATCAAAAATTTATCGACAAAATCTCGGAAAATATCGTTCATGAAGCACTGGAAGACAGAAGGGGCATTAGTGAGCCCAAAAGGCATCACCAGGTACTCAAAATGTCCCTCCGGAGTATTAAACGCCATCTTCCATTCATCCCCATGCTTAATGCGAATAAGATTATATGCCCCCCTGAGGTCAAGCTTGGTAAACCAGCAAGCACCTTTAACTCTGGAGAATAGATCAGAAATCAGGGGTAACGGATACTGATATTTAACAGTAATTTTGTTGAGAGCACGATAATCAATACAAGGTCTTAATGATCCATCCTTTTTGGCTACAAAAAAAAAACCGGCACCTAAGGGTGACGAGGATGGTCTAATATGACCCTTCTCCAACGCCTCCTTAATATAGGATCGCATAGCCTCGTGCTCGGGTACAGATAAATTGAAGAGCCGACCCTTGGGAAATTTACACCCCGGGCTCAGTTCAATTGCACAGTCATAACTCCTATGAGGAGGCAGAGACGCAGACTCATTCTCACTAAATACATCATAAAAGTCCGCCAAATAATCAGGAACATCATGCGACTGAGGAGAGGTGGAAAACACCGGAGCCTCACTAAAGGCACACCGACAACCCCAACACACCACAGACACAGATTTCCAATCCAAAACTGGATTATGAATTTGTAACCAGGGAAACCCCAGAACAATAGTATCATGCAGATTATGTAACACCAAAAACCTGCAATTTTCTTGATGGTCTGGGGCGACCCGCATTACCACCTGGGTCCAAAACTGAGGTTTATTTTTAGCCAAAGGAGTAGCATCAATCCCCCTCAAAGGGATAGGCGTCTGCTGAGGTGTCATCGGAAATCCACAACGTTTAGCAAAATCCAAGTCCATTAGGTTTAGAGCTGCTCCCGAATCCACAAAAGCCTTGGCGGAAAATGTGGACAGGGAGCAGATAAGAGTAATAGCCAGAAGAAACTTAGGTTGAACACCACCAACAGAAAACGTGTGTGCAAAGCGTTTCTCGCGTTTAGGACAGACAGAAATAATATGCGAGGCATCTCCACAGAAAAAACACAACTTATTACGCCTTCTGAACTCCTGACGCTGCTCTCTGGAAAAAACTCTATCACATTGCATAGGTTCAGACATCTGTTCAACAGGTGGCAACACCTCTCGTGCAGCACTGCGTTCGCGCAAACGCCGATCAACCTGAATGGCTAAAGACATAGAATCGTCAAGACCAGAGGGAACAGGAAATCCCACCATAGTATCTTTTATGGCTTCTGACAACCCCTTCCAAAAGAGAGCAGCCAAGGCATTATCATTCCAGGTAGTAAGTCCTGTCCACTTTCGGAATTTTTGACAGTACAATTCTGCAGAATCACGACCCTGGTTCAATGCCAGCAGGGTCTTTTCAGCCTGATCAATGGCATTAGGTTCGTCATACAACAACCCCAAGGCCTGAAAAAATGTGTTCACATTAGTCAGAATAGGATCATCTGGTTTCAAAGAAAACGCCCAATCCTGGGGATCGCCACGCAGCAAAGAGATGACAATTTTAACCTGCTGCGCGGAGCTCCCTGACGAGTTAGGCTTCAAGGCAAAAAATAATTTACAATTATTTTTGAAATTCAAAAATTTAGACCGATCCCCAAAAAATACATCAGGTGTAGGAATCTTTGGTTCAGCAGCATGTGAATGAGCAAGGTAGGCGGAAATTCCCCGCACTTCCGCAGCGAGCTGCTCCACATGATCGGACAATTGCTCTATCTCCATTGAGAGTAAAAAAATTCCCCCTACGGCCTCAGAGATATAGAGGAAAAAATATACACACTTTTTTTTTTTTTATACAATTCTTTCCTGCAATTGAGTACCCTAGGATCTGCGGTATGGCGAGTGATTCTGTTATGATTGAGTCACCGTAGGAGGCAAAAATAGAAATGCTAGCTAAGTCCAGAAAACCAGAGAAGTTGGCAGCTATCGGATTGCAGACCCCTGAACCTATCAACACAACTAGCAGTAGCCGTGGGGAGCTCCTACAATGCCCTAGGCCCCTCGATCACAGCCGGAGGACTACATAGCCTAAAGACAGAAAGGGAAATCTAAACTGCCCCAGAGCAGACCCCAAAGCAAAAGGCAGCCCCCCACATATAATGACGGTGAAGCAAGAAGAAAGAACAAAACACAGACAGAAAGATAGACTGAGCAAAGATGGGGCCCAAGCTAGCTTAGATAGGAAAGGACAGGAAGGCTGCTGTCTGCAATCCGTGAAAAAACCCTATGAAAATAAGAGCCAACAAACTGACAGTAAAAAAGGCCCTGAAGACGCTAGGCTTCAAAAAAGACTATGTCAGTACTCAGGAATAATCTGAAGACAGAGCAACAGGCAAAAGGAGATTCAGCTCACCCCAGCAGGGAATGGCAGAATCCAGAAAAGCAAGGAAAACAAAACACAATGCAAAAAGGGAAAACAGAAATCTTAGCTTTAGATGAGCAGGAATCAGACTGGTTTCCTAGAAGTCCACAGAGAAATCACCCGCAGGCCAGAAGGGCGTCGGCAGCCTTATATCCAGTCACTAACTCCACTCAGCCAGTCATCATCATCAGCCCCAGGTGTTTGACAATCAGGCTCACTACCTTTCTTCACCAGAAGAGGGAGTTCCTCGGGCCTCAGTAGTGAAGGGGAAAATGAACTCACAACACACCCCCACCCTTTGAAATTCTCCCCCAGAAGAACGGGGTCTCAGGGAAAAGAACAGTTTGCTGAAAGCCCTGTTCTCCCTTTTGTCTCCAGAAAAAGAGTCCGGCAGTTTAACCGGAGACTCCGGAGAAGCAAGAGACACGTCCCTGTTCTCGGGACCAAGAGCCCCTTGTACAGTATTTACCAGCTGCTGCTGGGTGTGGGCCATAGATCGCTGTTCGACGTTTAATTTCTGGAACATCTGCGACAACTGTTTCACCTGGTCTGACAGTGCTTGCATGGGGTCCATGACGCCAGCTGTACCTCTCACACACCTTTCCTTCAGGAGGAAAAGAGAACTGTAGTGGTCGTTTATAATGTCACACTCAGAGTGACAACAGTTAGAGACAGCGTGATTGACAGGTATACCCAGGGGCCCCAGAGCCTAATACAAGTATAAAGCGGCTTCTTACCCACAACGTTGCCAGGCAGGAGCGCAGTGTTGGTGAGGGAAATCCTGCTCCAGGACCTGCGGGAGGGGCGAAGCGATAGTGAAGCACTCGATGCCCACAGGACCTGTTACCACGTGACCTCGCGTCAGAGGGATAGGCGGAGCTTACCGCCGGGCTACAGCAGCACCGGTCGCAGTGTTGGCAAAGAAGCCGCGTAAAGAAAATAGCAATAGTCGGACGAGCCAAGGGTAATACATGGGGCAGGCAGTACAGTACAAAAACGGATATCCAGAGAAGGGTCAAACGTAGCAAGGGGTCATACACAGAACGACAGCAATGGTACCAAAGGGGTGATCACAGAGAGGTCAATACGATGCCAGGGGTCATACACAGAGCGGGCATAAATGTACAGAATCAGAATCCAAGAGACGTTAACCGTGGCCAAACCGGATCAAACACCAAACAAGCATACAGGGACAGGCGTGAAGCACAAACAGAACAGGGTCAGGCACACTTAACTAGGAGAATAAACGACAGGGGACGGCTCTCCCCTGATGCTATAAGAACCCTCCCCAGATCCAAAGGAAGGCTCTCCATATTAACTCCTACACCACCTACCCTGAACTCTCAATAAACCATGACAGGAGGATCGGCACAGGAGGAGGAGTGGTTACAGGGGTTTTTCGGTGGTCCAGGCTGATGCGGTGGCCTCCGGTAAATGTCATCTGGTGCGGCGGTGGTGCTCTGGGGTTCCCAGTAGTTCCGCCGGTATTTTGTGACAAGTTAGGCGGTGGTGCAGTGGGGCTCCACCGGCATTTTGCGACAGGTGTGGTGGTGGTGACGCTGTGTGGTGCGGCGGGGCTCCGCTGGCATTTTGAGACAGGTGCGGCGGTGATGCTCTGTGGTGTGGTGGGGCTTTGCCAACGCTTTGTGAAAGCCCAGAAGCTCCCTGCAGATCCAATGCTGCGATGTAGTGGCCTCCGGAAAAATGGCTGCAGGGGGCGGTGTATGCTCAGATTGAAATCTCGGCAACGAGATCTCAATCTGAGCATGTGCCGTCCCCAGAGGCCATTGCATCGCAGCAATGGATCTGCGGGGGCCTCTGGGCTTTCAGAAAATGCCATCGGAGCCCCCCGCACCAAAGAACATAACCGCCGCACCACAGAACACAACCGCTGTACCACAGAGCACAACAGCCGCACCAGCCTAGGAAGGGAGGCTGCATCGTCCTGCAGCGTCGGACCGAGACCACCATCACAATATTTTGTAAGTATATTCCGACTATAAGACGCTATAAAAAATTTTGAGGAAAAAAGGGCATCTTAGGCTAGTTTCACACTAGCGTTCGTGGGCGCAGCGCATGGCCGCCGCTAAGCTCCACCCCCTCCGGTCAGTTCCTACTCTGATCGCATGAGGCTGCATGCAATCAGCGTATCCTATATTTAGCGTTGGATACGCTGATTGTGCGCTGACCGTGCGCTGGTCTGATTTTGCTGGAGCTGTGCCTTTTTGGCGCTGCGCCCAGCGCACAAAAACGCGCTGTGTTGCATTTTTGTGCTCTGGGCGCAGCGCCGAAAGGGCGCAGCGCCAGCAAAATCAGACCAGCGCACGGTGTGCGCACGATCAGCATATCCAACGCTAAATATAGGATACGCTGATCGCATGCAGCCTCATGCAATCAGAGGAGGAACTGACCGGAGGGGGCACGGCCGGGGGCAGGGCTTAGCGGCGGCCCTGTGCTGCGCCCACGAATGCTAGTATGAAACTAGCCTTATGGTCTGAAAAATACGGTACTGACTTTAGTTATCTACACTGAATTTTTTAGTTATTTTGTCCTATTTATTGTTTGTTTCACAATATAGAATAATCCAAATGTTCCCAATTTGACAGTGGCATGAAAATCATTGAAATTCTGTGGCTAGACCTCAAAATAGCAGTCCATGCAAATCGACCCAGGAATCTCACAGAACTGGAAGAATTTCCCAAGGAAGAATGGATGAAAATCTCTCACACCAATTTAAAGACTCTTGTCTGGCTACCAAAAGTGTTTACAAGCTGTGATACTCTCAAATGGGGGTGCTACTAGGTATGATCCATGCAAGGCGCCCAAACTTTTGCATTGGCCCATTTCCTTTTTGCAATGATCAAAATTACAATATTTTGCTTGTGTTGCCTAAAATTCAAAGGAAATGTGTCATCTTTAACTTTAGGCTTTTTAGAGATCATTTTATCTTCAAATTGCTTAATTGTTCACAATAACAGTAATTTTGACCAGGGGTGCCCAAACTTAAACATGCCATTGTAGACATGATTTTTACATAAACTGATGCAAACCCTCACAAAAAAAACAGTGAAATTCCAGATTGTGTGGCACCAAAATACGAAAAATGCCAATGGGGGCAAATACTTTAGCAAGCCACTGTAATTGTTTCTCATAACAATGTTCTTTCCATTATTCCAGACCCCAACAGTCTTGATGGCACCCATGGTCTAAAACAGCATGGTTCCCACCCCGACTTCTGAAGAATCTGCCTGTACCACAAATACTTTGCTACAGTCCGATGCAACCAGAACTGGATGTTTATATAGAACCGGCTTCAGCTCCTGAAATGCCATCTTTGTGTCAGCAGTCAATTTCACCATTGTCGACTTGGTACCCTTAAGAAGATCCGTTAATGATGAGGGATAAATCGCTGGTAATATCCCACAATTCCAAGAAACGCCCTCACATGCCTCTTGGAAAGCGGTTGCAGCCACATTTGAATCGCCTCAACTTTGTTTATCTGTGGCATGATTTCGCCTCTCTTGATTACATAGCCTAAGTACTTTTGAATAAAGAGAAAAATCATCGGCCACTGTGCCATCCGTTTATCTGAAATCACATTAAAAAATAGAGGCAGGAGAGTCTTGTGTGGAGACATCGGACTATGGGTCCCTAGGTGGAAAGGAAGTGACAAGGCATTATACTGATGTCAATACAGAACTCGAGAAAATGAAGAGTGAATTACGGTCTCGACTCACAGATAACCAATGGACTATGTTTAACAGTAAGCTGGATAAAAGATTGATACCTATTCAGACTGAGACAAAACAAAGGAAACGTGATAAATTTATCAGAGACAAGGGAGATTTCAATTCTGGCCATATTTTTTCATAGAATAAAAACAAACCCGTACAGAGAAAATTCAAATCATTTTCAAGGAGGGGTAATTATAGGAGGGTGCAAAAAGACTATTGGATGACCGACTCTGATTCAAATGCTAATGAGGAGATGGATTCTTCCAGAACTCATCCCCCTTCACCCCGAATGACCACTGCCACTGGTACAGCAGCCCCTTTAGCAGATAGACCTGAAAATCCGATTGGAGGAAAAAACATGAACAAGAACCGCAAGCGGAAACAAATCTCATGGAGATAAATCCAGAGACACTCTCTTCTTGTGGAAGGATTGTTAATCTTACGGACCATGTTTTGGACTTGGCATGCATATCTATTTTTTCTAAGTGTTTGGGTTTTTGTTTGCCAGTAGAATTTGATTTGGTAGATTTTAAGATAGACATGTTTAAAGCAATCAGAAAAAATCATTTGTGTAAGTCATTTGCTTTGCCTCAACAGATTAGTACACTGGTTGTGGAGGGAGAAAATCTATGTTTAGTGGGACCTTTGGGGTTCATGTTTGCAGGCTTTGGTGGTACCCCTTGGCGGCATTCAGGGAGGATGTGGCCATTATTTATAGTATGGCTGCGCCTTCCAGGGCCGAAGCTGGGCGGGCCCGCCCCCGCCCGCTGGTCACATGTAAAACCTTTTGAGGGAGGAGTTAAATCTTCTTATATGCCCCCAAATTCACAGGGAAATGCCATTGACCTGTTCTAGGAACAGGCTATTAGGGATGTGGAAGCGTTGGTATATCCAAGATTGCCATCTAATACAACCACCGTGGAACGTAAGGCTCTATCTATGATAAGAAGTTGGGATGATACCGTTGTTAGAGGCAGACAAGGGAGGTAATACGGTCCTTGAAAGCAAAGAATATTATCTTGGAGAGGCATATAGGCAGTTATCTGATAGCCACACAAATTTGACACTAAAGCAGGATCCAACTAACAATTTCAAGAAAGAATTATGTACCTAAAATCCATAAGCCCCTATCCCACCCCCCTGGATGCCCCATTGTATCTGGGCTAGGGTCACTCACTGAACATCTATCCCATCTCATGGATTGGTTGCTGCGCCCTTTATTGAATGAGGTCCCTTCCTAACCAGGGGAAGAGTCCTGAGGAGAGAATTTGCATATTCCCAGTGCCTTCTGGGATAAGTGAAGAGTCTCCGCGAGCACAAAGATCACTGGATTTTGGCCATTGCAGCTGAAAGGAGGAAATCGGTAAACCACGCACCGATAAATTTTGGCACATTTTTCATCGCTTTAAAACCTCTTTAACCATAAAAATACAGAAGAGGCCAGGAGCCGTTTGGTGAGCTGCATTTCTTGCTACATGTTCACAGACTTACCAGTAGAAAAGCCAAACTTCACATGCCACAAATGCAAGCTTGTGTCCCTGTTGGAGAAAAAGTTGCTAAATCTCGAAGAAAGGTTAGCTACATTGAAGATCATTAAGGAAAGTGAAGAGTTCTTAGAGCAGAATTATCTCTTCATGTTACAGAAAGAGAAGAAATTCAAAGTGCACCTGAAGAAACAGAGGAATGGAAACATGTGACCCAGAGAAGCAGGAGGATCAGGAGGTAGTCAGCACCCTTACTGCTCAGGAACCAGTACCAGGCTCTTACGCAGGAGAACGATGAAGAAATACATCAGGATAAGACTTTGCCCACAAACAACAACCTTGTACACCTTTAGAGTCCTCCTGGATGGAGAAATAAAAATGTTGTGAAGAAGAAACAGAGAGTGATGGTCATGGGGAATTCCCCGTTGAGAGGAACAGAGGCCGCTATCTGCAGACCGGATATAACCTCAAGAGAAATGTGCTGTCTTCCAGGTGCAAAAATTGAAGATGTGTCTGACAAGATATCAGAACTCTTTAGACCTACATTCCTGCCAATACATGTGGGGACAAATGACACAGTTAGAAACGACCTGGAAACTATCTGCAGTGACTTTGAAAACTTAGGAAAGAAAGTGAAAGAACTGGGAGCGCAGGTGGTCTTCTCTTCCATCCTCCCAGTGGATGGCCATGGAACAAGGAGGTGGAATAAGATTCTGCAGGTGAACAACTGGCTACGTCGATGATGCCGTCAGCAAGGATTTGGTTTTCTGGACCACGGAGTGAATTACCTATAAGATGGACTACTTGCTAGAGATGGGGTGCACCTTACAAAACATGTATTTGGAAGTTGCCTTGCTACACTCATCAGGAGAGCTTTAAACTAGAACAATGTTGGAAAGGAAGGAAAAGGCCAGAAAAAGCCATACACCTGACAAATGCTATTGAGAATTCTGCTATTAGAAGTAGGAGGAAAGAACAAAGACAAGAAAAATCTAAATAAAAATATTGGAGAAAGAGAAAACAATCATAAACTAAAATGTTTCTATACTAATGCACAAAGCAAGGACAACAAACAAGGAGAAATGGAACTACTAACGCAGGAAAAGAAATATGATGTCATTGGAATCACTGAAACTTGGTGGGACAATACACATGATTGAAATACAAGGATAGAAGGAAACAACTTATTTGCAAGAAACAGACTTAATAAACGAGGAGGAGGCGTCGCATTGTATGTTAGAAACGCGTTTATCTCCACAGAGTTTGAAGCTTCAGAAACTGGGAGTTCTGTGGAAACTGGCTAAGAATACAAGGACAGAACAATGGAAAGGACACCAATGTAGGCATTTACTACAGGCCGCCTGTGCAAGCTGAAGATATGGATGAACTCTTTATGCATCAAATGGCCAAGTTCCCCAAAAATATGACATAGTTGTCATGGGAGATTTCAACTATCCAGACATTTGTTGGGAATCTCTCTCAGGAAAAACTAACAGGTCAAGGAAATTCTTATCCTCTCTTGATAACTTTATCTTCCAAAAGGTAGGGGAGAAAACAAGGATAACTGCTACCTGGGATCTAATCCTTATAAACAGGGAGGAAATGGTTGAGGAGGCAAAAGTGGCTGGGACCCTAGGAGGTAGCGACCATGCTATTTTAGAATTTTGGATAACTAGAGGAGGAAGACCTGTGAACACTCAGACGTCAAGGTTAGATTTCAGAAAGACAGATTTTAAGGGATTCAGAAAGAGAATTGGAGGGATCCAATGGCTGGATATCCTTAAGGACAAAAATGTCCAGGAAGGTTGGGAAATCTTGAAAAATGAAATTCTCAAAGCACAATTATTAACAATTCCGAAAAGAGGGAATAGGAAGCATTTAAGGAAACCAGGATGGATGAACACAGAACTTAAGCACATGCTAAAAAGGAAGAAAGAAATGTTTATGTTTATAAAATGGAAAGAGGGAGGTCCAGATGAATTACACCCAAGAGTACTGAAGGAGATAGCAGAAGACATTTTTGAACCACTCTCTATAATCTTTGAAAATTATTGGAGAACAGGAGAAATCCCAGAAGACTGGAGAAGAGCAAATGTTCCTATCTTCAAAAAGGGGAAGAAGGTTGACCCAGGCAACTATAGGCCGGTGAGTCTGACTACTATACTAGGAAAGATCTTTGAACAAATTATTAAACAACATGTATGTAAGTACCTGGATAAGACTGAAGTGATTAAACAGAGTCAGCATGGGTTTGTAACTAATAAGTCATGTCAGACTAACTTAATTTCCTTCGACAGAATCACTGACTGGGTGGATCAGGGAAATGCTGTAGATATAGTATATCTTGACTTCAGGAAAGCATTTGATAAAGTATCTCACAACATCCTTATTGAAAAAATGACTAAGTATGGAATGGACAAGGCAACTGTTAGGTGGATTCATAACTGGCTTAGTGATCGGACACAGAGTGATCATAAATGGCTGCACATGCAGTTGGAAGAATGTCTCAAGTGGGGTACCACAAGGCTCTGTTCTGAGCCCTGTATTGTTCAACATCCCTATCAATGATTTAGATGAAGGATGTATTAATAGAAGCATACAGTCTAGATCACGTGAAGTCATTATTGCCCTCTACTCCTCTTTGGTCAGACCTCATCTGGAATACTGTGTCCAGTTTTGGGCGCCACATTTTAAAAAAGACATCAACAAACTGAAGCAAGTTCAGAGAAGAGCGACCAGAATGGTGGCCGGTCTGCAAATCATGTTTTATGAGGAAAGGTTGCAGAATTTTGGAATGTTTAGCTTGCAAAAGAGAAGACAGAGAGGAGACTTAATAGCTGTCTACAAATATCTCAAGGGCTGTCACATTGTAGAAGGATCATCCTTATTCTCATTTCCACAAGGAAAGATTAGAAGCAATGGGATGAAACTGAATGGGAGGAGACACAGATTAGATAATAGAAAAAACTTTTTGACAGTTAGAGTGATCAATGAGTGGAACAGGCTGCCACGAGAGGTAGTGTGTTCTCCTTCAATAGAAGTCTTCAAACAGAGGCTGGCCAGACATCTGTCTGGAATGATTTAGTGAATCCTGCTTTGAGCAGGTGGTTGTACCAGATGGCATAGGAGGTCCCTTCCAACTCTATGATTCTATGTCTAAGATACGAATGAATTTCTGGTTGCCTTACGAGAATTTTCATGGCAGGATGCTTTTTCAATTGTCTCAATAGATGTGGAAAGCCTTTATACCAGAATTCCACAGACAGAATGGGTGAAGGCCATTAGAGTGGTATCATCAAGCAGGGATAAAAGTGGGGACTTTATTGATTATGTTTGTGAGGGGATTCAAATCATCTTGAAACATAATGCCTTTAAATTCTTAGACACGTGGTATCTGCAGCTGTCAGGCACCGCTAATTTATTTCTTGCTATTTTAGAGGAAAAATATGTGTATTACCTGGAGAATCCCTTCTTGAAACACATCAGGCTTTACATCAGATTTGTGGATGACATTGGCATGGTGTGGGATGGGTCTCAGTAATTATTTTACAATTTTCTGGAGTACCTGAAAGCATCAAACACCATGAACACGAGGTTCACATCTAAATTTGGCGGATCACAATTGGAATTTATGGATGTACAGGTCACAGTGGACCAGGGCACCTTCCATGATAACAGAAGTGTTCCAAAAGCCCTCATCCACAAATTCTATTTTCCATTACAACAATACTCACCCTCTCCACATGAAAAAATACCTGCCATACAGCCAGTTCTTGAAGCTCTAGAGGGTCAACAGTAAAGCCCCGTCACACAAAGCGAGATCGCTAGCGAGCTCGCTGTTGAGTCACAAGTTTTGTGACGCAACAGCGATCTCACCAGCGATATCGCTGTGTGTGACACGTATCAACGACCGGTCCCCCCGCCGGGTATCGCTGATCGTGCTCGAATGCCCTGGACATATTTTTGATCGCTGGTCTCCCGCTGGCCAGCACGCATCCCTGCGTGTGGCAGGTGGGAGACCAGCGATCAGTGAGCTGGACGCTGGTTTCCAATGTAAACCGCGGATAACTAAGGGCGCGCGTCACTTAGTTACCCGCTGTGTACCTTAGATACCAGCGTGCTGGTGCAGGGAGCTGGTATCTAAGGTAAACAGCGGGTTTCTAAGCACCGCACAGTGCTTAGAAACCCGCTGTTTACCTTGGTTACCAGCTCCCTGCACCAGCACGCTGGTATCTAAGGTACACACCGGGTAACTAAGCGACGTGCGCGCTTGTTACCTGCGTCGTCGCTGTCCTGATCGCTGCCTGTTTGGCAGCTCACGAGAGAACATGTAGCAACACACCAGCGATCCTGACAAGGTCATATCGTTGTCGGGATCGCTGGTGCATCGCTATGTGTGACGGGGCCCTAACCCGGATTGTTAAAGGGAACAATCGTTAGATCTATATAGGTTTTTGGATAGGGCTACCCAGGAACTCTACTGAATACAGCAGCCCTTGAAAGAGCCAATTCCCCTCTTTCCCCTCCCTCCCAGTCTAATCAGGCAAGTACAACTAAAAAGAAGGCTACAAGTGTTGGGAACAAGGGCAAGAGATTTATTTTTATTTTTAAGTACGGACCCTTGGACTGAAAAATCAGAGCGGCAATTAATAAAAACTGGCATATGTTGGAAAAAGAAGGGATTATGGAGATTCTATCACGGGGACCTTTGGTCTCTAATAGGCGTAGATCCAACCTTAAAGATTTGCTAGCATACAATCGCATTAAAATAGAATCCAAAAATTGGTTGGAAAATAGTATACCAGAGGGCAATTTTAAAAATCAGCATTGTTCCTTTTGCTCTTAGCATCTAACTTCCAAGCAACTCCACATAGAAGGAGTAATGCACAGGGTCCGATATTTTATGTCTTGTCGCACAGGTTACACAGTCTGTGTCATATTTTGTCCTTGTAGATTCTTCTACATTGGCTAAACTCTATCCGACCTCTTTTTGTTAGTTTCCAGGAAGATTTCAATTCCATACAATCAGGAAAGGGCGCCCTTAGATTGATAAGCCATGTAAGAGAGTGTCATGCTGCTAACCCTGAGACCAAATGCTTTGCAGGGGTTGAACGGGTTAACTTACCTGTGCAGGGAGGGAATCTCCATAGGATGCTGCTCCGGAGAGAAGCTAAGTGGATGCTGCGCACACAAGCACAGGGTGCAACAGGATTTAATGATAAGACTGATATGTCTGTTTTTCTGTGAGTATTATCATGTTTGTTAACGTTTTACTTGTGCATATTAAAATTATATGATTTCGTCCTCTCTGTTGCTGGTCTAAAACATAGTGGGTGGATTGAAGTCTCCACTTAAGGAAGACGTAAGAAGTGGGGAGGCTCTCCACCATTACCTGTATATGAACCTCATCACTTCCTTTCCACCTAGGGACCCCTAACGGTGCAAACCGGCGCAAAACGTACGTCATTCGATGTGTCTCCCTACGAGACACTCTTACCTCTGTTTTTTAATGTGATTCCAAATAAAAGACGTTTTAATGGGATGGTTGAGTGCCACCCTCATTTCTACTTTTTTAATATAGCCTAAGTACTTGGCCTCTTCCTTTCCTATGGCACATTTTTGGATTTATGGTGAACCAAGCTTTCCTTAAACCATCCAGGATTGCCTGTACCTTTTGTAGATGACTACCCTAGTCAGTACTGAAGACCACAATGGCATCAAGGTAGGCTGCGGCATACTTCTAATGCAGAGGAAAGATCCAATCCATAGGAAGGTAGCTGGGACCCCCTGCAGTCTGAAGGACATTCTGGGGTATTGGAAACACCCATGAGACGTCGACAAAGTTGTCTTTTCCTTGGAAGTCTGGGTCATGGGGATCTGTCAGTAGCCCTTCGTCAGGTCGAGGGTTGTAATGTACCTCGTGGATCCAAGTCTCTCAATGAGTTCATCCACGCGGGCATCGTATACGCATCAAAACCGGACACTTCATTCAGCCTGCGGTAGCCATTACAAAATCGCCACTCACCATCGGGCTTTGGCACGAGGACGAAGTGACTCAACCATACACTTCTTGACCCCCTATATCATACCGAATTCTAGCCTTTTCTTTACCTCATTTAATATTACCTCCCGACGTGCTTTGGGAATTGTATAGGGCTTGAAGTTAACCCTTACATACGGCTCTGTCAACACATCACACCCCACCACCTGTGTATGCCCTGGCAACTCCGAGAACAGGTCGCGGTTTCGCTGCAGCAGTTTTGGGCCAGGGTTAGAGTCTCTTTAATTGTGACATCCTCCACTTTGGCTTTGGGATGGGCTCCCAGGCAAGGAGCTTCCAGCTATTCCCGATCTCGCCATGGTACGACTTCCTTCGGCCTGGCTGGTGTATTTCGCAATTCACCTTGCCCAGTTTTTCCACCACCTCATATGGGCCTTGCCACTAGGCTAGGAACTTGCTCTCCACCATGGGGATAAGCACTAACACATGGTACCCCGGTTGGAACTGCCTCAGCCTCGCTGATGGGTTATAAACCCTTGCCTTTCCCTTTTGTGCCTGGAGAAGATGCTCCTTCACGATAGGCATTATTTTCGACATTCTCTCCTGCAACTGGGCAACATGCTCTATGACACTCCGGTATGGGGTGACTTTGGCTTCCAAAGTTTTCTTGCTGATGTTAAAGAGTCCTCGCAGATGTCGACACTACAGGAGCTCGAACAGCGAGAAGCCAGTGGACACTTGTGGAACTTCTCTGACTCTCTGACGGAGAAGAGCAGAAACGGAAGTAGATAGTCCCAGTCTCGACCGTCCTTTGTCAATGACCTTCTTGAGCATGGCTTTTAAGTAGAGATGAGCGACTTTGCCTTTTCTCGGGTCGAGTCAGGTTTCATGAAACCCGACTTTCTCAAAAGTCGGGTCGAACGAAATCGGCCGATTATCGTCAAAAGTCGAAGGCCGACTGAAACACGAAACCCAATGCAAGTCAATGGGGAACCAAGGTCGGCAGAGAGTAGAGGACAGGAAACACACCTACAGTGCCAATTTTAATGCCAAAAACATCAATTCTTATTACTTAATCTTGTGAACCTTAATTTACTTTATAATAATAGTTAGGCATTGAAAACTGGGGGTTATTTGGCTAAAGTTGTGGGGGGGTAGGGCTGGCTCCAGATTTTCGTGGGCCCTGGGCCAAAGAGTGTCACTGGGCTCCTTTAACACATGCCACAATTCATAATCCTCTGATACGGCATTGAAATAGCGGTATAGTACAATGAAAAATACTTCACTTCTTACATCTCATGACTGATATCCATTTTAAATTCTCCAATCGCTTCAAAAACGGACAGTATATTACTCCATACAGTATTATGGCCACCACATAGTGCGCTATACAGAGTAATGAGGCCCATAAATTTCTCCATAAAGAATCATTTGTCCCATATAATGTTTGAAACAGTATATGATGAGCTCCACATAATGCTCCAGTATATGTTGGTCCCCATGGATGAAGCTCCACTGTCTTATGGGCCCAAATAATGCTCCATATATAATGGGCCCCATTTCTAATGCTCCAGTGTATAATGGGCCCTGTAAATGCTGCTCCAGTGTCTGATGTCCATCTTTGGAATGCTCCAGTGTATGGTGGGCCTCATTTATCATTCTCCAGAGTATAGTGCTCCCCAAAAATTGCTGCCCCAACATTGAAAACAATTAAATAAGTCTCCTCGCTAAGGAATCCCTGTATTACTCTGGACTCCTCGTCATCCCCATCTTCCATCTCACTGCATTTGGACTGTTTAGGCAGAGGGCGTACAGACGTGATGTCATCGCGCTCTCTGACCAGAATGTCACTGTCAAGAAATGCAGAAGACATCACGGTGGTGGAGCAGGGAGAGGTAAGTATTTCAACTTTGCAAGTGTTGTGATCCTGAGTAAGCAGGGGGGCCGACTCGTTGGCGACAGCACTGGCACAGGGCCCCTCATAGTACGGCGGTGTGTCTGACAGTGGGTGGGCCCGGGCCCTCCCATCGGCAGACACTTTTGCGTACTATGAGGGGCCCTGTGCCAGTGCCGTCGCCCATGAGTAGGCCCCCCCACCTGCTCAAGGAACCTGCACTTTAATCTGCACCTTACTCTTTGTCACCATGTAAGGTGGTATAGTATGCGGGAAGGGGAGCCTGAGTTTCATCAGGGTCAGATTCTGGCTATGTAAAGTGCAAGGGGAATGTAGTGGTCTGGGTCAATGTAGCAGCAGAATCATCTAGCAGTGGCTGGGCATCAGTGCACTTGTGGCGCCCCCAGGAGCACGGTCGCCACAGTAGCATTACCTTCCTCCTAGGGAGTGTGATGTCATGCTTGGGAGCAACGAAGGATCTCTCTAGCAGTTAAACCAACACACAACACAGTTCCCACTCCAGGCCAGCAGGGAGACCTCTGAACCTGACAGCTGAGGAGCTGCTCTCTGTGGTTGGGAGGAGGTAAGTTAGGGCAGTCTATGAAGGGAAGGGGAAGTCTGTGGACGTGAGAAGGGGAGCTGGAGGATGAGCAGAGTTAAGACTCACTCCTAGCTGGAGCGCATGGTCCGGATTCCAGTCTCCGAGTTTGTAGGGACACTGACGGTCCTGCAGCAGAAACTGGAGGAAATAGCAGCTGTAAATGCTCTGTTCCCAACTAAGGTTCGGAGGCACCAACAGCGACGTGTGTGAGCCAGAAGGAAAAGGCTATGGCTGCCTGCCATACGAGAAAGTTCCAAAAGAGAGTCAACAGAGGGAACTTCAGTGAACTCAGTACTGCGAATATCTCAGATAAGCACTAGAACGGAGGCCACACTACCTATCTGCAGAGAGAGAATTCCAAATTTGCATCCAGGCTGACCAACTCCTTCTCTATCTGTACTCTGGGTCCTGGACGGCACTTACCAAGTACAGGTAAGGGAACTGCACGACTGTGTGTCACCTTTCTCCTGCGCCTGGCGCAAGGCTCTGCTACATCCTGCACTGCACACCATCTACCAATTCTTTCATCTGCCCTGCGACTACGGCCCTACCTGTGTAGGGCTTCCACAGTTGTGGCCAAAAGTATTGACACCCCTGCAATTCTGCCAGATAATACTCAGTTTCTTTCTGAAAATGATTGCAAACACAAATTCTTTGGTATTATTATCTTCATTTAATTTGTCTTAAATGAAAAAAACACAAAAAGAATTGTCCTAAAGCCAAATTGGATATAATTCCACACCAAACATAAAAAAGAGGGTGGACAAAAGTATTGGCACTGTTCGAAAAATCATGTGATGCTTCTCTAATTTGTGTAATAAACAGCACCTGTAACTTACAGTGGGGCAAAAAAGTATTTAGTCAGTCAGCAATAGTGCAAGTTCCACCACTTAAAAAGATGAGAGGCGTCTGTAATTTACATCATAGGTAGACCTCAACTATGGGAGACAAACTGAGAAAAAAAAATCCAGAAAATCACATTGTCTGTTTTTTTTTCATTTTATTTGCATATTATTGTGGAAAATAAGTATTTGGTCAGAAACAAGCAATCAAGATTTCTGGCTCTCACAGACCTGTAACTTCTTCTTTAAGAGTCTCCTCTTTCCTCCACTCATTACCTGTAGTAATGGCACCTGTTTAAACTTGTTATCAGTATAAAAAGACACCTGTGCACACCCTCAAACAGTCTGACTCCAAACTCCACTATGGTGAAGACCAAAGAGCTGTCAAAGGACACCAGAAACAAAATTGTAGCCCTGCACCAGGCTGGGAAGACTGAATCTGCAATAGCCAACCAGCTTGGAGTGAAGAAATCAACTGTGGGAGCAATAATTAGAAAATGGAAGACATACAAGACCACTGATAATCTCCCTCGATCTGGTGCTCCACGCAAAATCCCACCCCGTGGGGTCAGAATGATCACAAGAACGGTGAGCAAAAATCCCAGAACCACGCGGGGGGACCTAGTGAATGAACTGCAGAGAGCTGGGACCAATGTAACAAGGCCTACCATAAGTAACACACTACACCACCATGGACTCAGATCCTGCAGTGCCAGACGTGTCCCACTGCTTAAGCCTGTACATGTCCGGGCCCGTCTGAAGTTTGCTAGAGAGCATTTGGATGATCCAGAGGAGTTTTGGGAGAATGTCCTATGGTCTGATGAAACCAAACTGGAACTGTTTGGTAGAAACACAACTTGTCGTGTTTGGAGGAAAAAGAATACTGAGTTGCATCTATCAAACACCATACCTACTGTAAAGCATGGTGGTGGAAACATCATGCTTTGGGGCTGTTTCTCTGCAAAGGGGCCAGGACGACTGATCCGGGTACATGAAAGAATGAATGGGGCCATGTATCGTGAGATTTTGAGTGCAAACCTCCTTCCATCAGCAAGGGCATTGAAGATGAAACGTGGCTGGGTCTTTCAACATGACAATGATCCAAAGCACACCGCCAGGGCAACGAAGGAGTGGCTTCGTAAGAAGCATTTCAAGGTCCTGGAGTGGCCTAGCCAGTCTCCAGATCTCAACCCTATAGAAAACCTTAGGAGGGAGTTGAAAGTCCGTGTTGCCAAGCGAAAAGCCAAAAACATCACTGCTCTAGTGGTGATCTGCATGGAGGAATGGGCCAACATACCAACAACAGTGTGTGGCAACCTTGTGAAGACTTACAGAAAACGTTTGACCTCTGTCATTGCCAACAAAGGATATATCACAAAGTATTGAGATGAAATTTTGTTTCTGACCAAATACTTATTTTCCACCATAATATGCAAATAAAATGAAAAAAAACAGACAATGTGATTTTCTGGATTTTTTTTTCTCAGTTTGTCTCCCATAGTTGAGGTCTACCTATGATGTAAATTACAGACGCCTCTCATCTTTTTAAGTGGTGGAACTTGCACTATTGCTGACTGACTAAATACTTTTTTTGCCCCACTGTACATGTGGCACCTAACAGGTGTTGGCAATAACTAAATCACACTTGCAGCCAGTTGACATGGATTAAAGTTGACTCAACCTCTGTCCTTGTGTGTACCACATTGAGCATGAAGAAAAGAAAGAAGACCAAAGAACTGTCTGAGGACTTGAGAAACCAAATTGTGAGGAAGCATGAGCAATCTCAAGGCTACAAGTCCATCTCCAAAGACCAGAATGTTCCTGTGTCTACCATGCGCAGTGCCATCAAGAAGTTTAAAGTCCATGGCACTGTGGCTAACCTCCCTAGATGTGGACGGAAAAGAAAAATTGACAAGAGATTTCAACGCAAGATTGTGCGGATGTTGGATAAAGAACCTCGACTAACATCCAAACAAGTTCAAGCTACCCTGCAGTCCGAGAATACAACAGTGTCAACCCGTACTATCCGTCGGCGTCTGAATGAAAAGGGACTGTATGGTAGGAGACCCAAGAAGACCCCACTTCTTACCCCAAGACATAAAAAAGCCAGGCTGGAGTTTGCCAAAACTTACCTGAAAAAGCCTAAAACGTTTTGGAAGAATGTTCTCTGGTCAGATGAGACAAAAGTAGAGCTTTTTGGGCAAAGGCATCAACAAAGAGTTTACAGGAGAAAAAAAGGCATTCAAAGAAAAGAACACGGTCCCTACAGTCAAGCATTGCGGAGGTTCCCTGATGTTTTGGGGTTGCTTTGCTGCCTCTGGCACTGGACTGCTTGACCATGTGCATGGCATTATGAAGTCTGAAGACTACCAACAAATTTTGCAGCATAATGTAGGGCCCAGTGTGAGAAAGCTGGGTCTCCCTCAGAGGTCATGGGTCTTCCAGCAGGACAATGACCAAAAACACACTGCAAAAAGCACTAGAAAATGGTTTGAGAGAAAGCACTGGAAACTTCTAAGGTGGCCAGCAATGAGACCAGACCTGAATCTCATAGAACACCTGTGGAGAGATCTAAAATTGGCAGTTTGGAGAAGGCACCCTTCAAATATCAGGGACCTGAAGCAGTATGCCAAAGAAAAATGGTCTAAAATTCCAGCAAAGCATCGTAAGAAACTCATTGATGGTTACCGGAAGCGGTTGGTCGCAGTTATTTTGGCTAAAGGTTGTGCAATCAAGTATTAGGCTGAGGGTGCCAATACTATTGTCTGGCCCATTTTTGGAGTTTTGTGTGAAATGATCAATGTTTTGCTTTTTGCTTCTTTCTCTTTTGTGTTTTTTCACTATGCCATGAAACAGTCTATTAACATTGAAAACCATTATTAATGTGAAAATGAAGTTACACTTTTGGTGAACGAACCGTTCTCGAACGGAACCTCGACCAGCCGCATTTTAAGCAAAGTGTTCGAGTTCGATGAACGGCTCGAACACCGCCCAAAACAGCTGGAATTTTAACTTAGCGAACAGGTCGACTCGAACACCGCTCATCTCTAATCAGGAAGCAGACTCAGACGTTCTCAGGCCCAGTATGGATTCGACAAGATTGTAGAAAGTTGAGAAAGGGTACAGTATCACCGGATAACAGGTATATATGTAGCATAGTTTACACATTAAAAACCTATGTCTATATATCAGGAGGCAGACTCAGACGTTCTCAGGCCCAGTATGGATTCGACAAGATTGTAGAAAGTTGAGAAAGGGTACAGTATCACTGAATAGCAGGTATATAGAGCATAGTTTAAAAATTAAAAGGGTTATGTATTCGAAGTGTACACCAGTATACACTGTTGGGGTATTTTTCAATCTTCATATATTTCAGTCTCAGTAAGACAGTCCAGACTCTCCGCAAGAGGAAACGAGATGGATACAAGTACAGACGGAAAGTCGAGTGATTGCAGAAATTTTGGTATTACTAATCACGGGATAAACTCCCAGGAGAATTCTCAGAGGCGATGCTGACCCTCAATTACTTTGTTTGTGGAGACAGCAAATACAGTTCTTGTTTAGAAAGGTTTGCTGTATCGCAGTACTGTGGAACCCATCACCGTTACTCAACTCCATCAAATTGTGATCACAGGGAGAGATGTAGACATTGTCATCACTGCCTATCATGATCTGTCAGGTAACTTTGGAGTGCAAAAGACACAAGCCACAGTCCGTATGCAATTCTATTGGATTGGCATGAGAGGACACACTTACAAGCGTGGGCAGGAATGTCACACGTCTGTGAGTCGGAAAACCGTGAAAGCTGAGGATAAACCACCACTGCATCTCATTGTGAGTCGACGTCCATAAGAAATGGAAGCCATTGATCATATGAAGATAGAGCCCAGCAGGACAGGGCACAGCTACGTCTTAACCATCATCTATCATTTCACCAAATTTGTATTGGCAGTCCCAGCGAAGTATTTAACAAGCCAGACTACACAGTGGTGGAGCAGGGAGCGGTAAGTATTGCAAGTGCTGGTGCCATGAGCAAGCAGGGGGGGCCCACTCGTGGGTGGCGGTACTGGCACAGGGCCACTCATAGTACGCCGGTGTGTCTGACGGCGGGTGTGCACCCCCACCGTCAGAGACACTTGATTGTACTATGAGGGACCCTGTGCCAGTGCTGTTGCCTAAGAGTGGGCCCACCCACCTGTCCAGGGCAACGGCACTCGCACGGGTGCATGCGCCAGGTGGTGACCCCCGGCCCTGTGGGGGGAGGCAGCCCAGTTAGGGAGGTGGAAAAAATGGCATACGTTGATTTTGGACATTCAGCACCTGCAAATGGAGTAATTGGAGAAGTCCGCGGAAGAGGAGGACAAAAGCGAGCCATTTTTCTGGCAACCTACGTGTCAGCAGGGGAGGGTGGGACAAAATCCTTTGAAACCCATGCGTGGTTCATTTTAATGAAGGTTAGATCATCAACATTTTGGGTCAACAGACGGGTCCTTTTTTCTGTCAGGATTGATTCAGCAGCACTGAAGACTCGTTCAGATAACACACTAGCAGCAGGGCAAGCGAGCTCCTGTAAGGCATATTGTGCCAATTCAGGCCAGGTGTCAAGTTTACTTGCCCAATAGTCAAAGGAGAATGAACGGTGAGGGAGAACATCGATATGGGAGGAGAAGTAGTTTGCTACCATAGTTGACAACTGCTGTCTCCTGTCACTTTCAATAGATGCTGTATTACCAGTCGTGTGAGCGGTACTTGAAAAATCAGTCCACAACATGGTCATGAAACCCCTGTGTCCAACTCCACTTCGGCTGTGTGCACCACGAACACCTCTTCCATGTTGCACCCTACGGCTCATGGGAGAAACATCACCGCCGCTGTGTGCTGGGAATGCCTCAAACAAACGGTTTACCAGAGTTGCTTGTTTGTTACCCAATATTAGCTCTAGGTTCTCTTGTGGCATGATGTTTTGGAATTTGCCTTTATAGCGTGGATCCAGGATGCTGGCCAACCAGTAGTCGTCATCGTTCATCATTTTGGCAATGCGGGGGTCCCTTTTTAGGATCTGCAAGGCATAATCAGACATGTGGGCCAATGTTCCAGGTGTCAATGATGCACTGCGAGTGCTGGGTGGAGGAGCACTTTCTGTCAAATCAATATCCCTCCAGTCACGCACAAACCCTGTACCTGACCTTGCCACGCCAACATTTTTTCTTGCCCCCTGAGAAGCATCCTCCTCCCCAAAATAATCATCCCCATCATCCTCCTCCTCCTCTTCTTCTTCCATCTCGTCCATGAGACTTCCCTGAGCAGACAATGGCGGACTGTCATCAAGGCTTCCCTCCTCCTCCTGCTCCTTAATGTGCGTCAAAGTTTGCATGAGCAGACGCATGAGTGGGATGCTCATGCTTATGATGGCGTTGTCTGCGCTTACCAGCCGTGTGCATTCCTCAATACACTGAAGGACTTTACAGAGGTCTGCCTGCAAACTGCTTGCCCGTGTATCCTCTCACAAATGAACTACAGCCTGCCTCTGTTCGCACAGCCTCTGAACCATGTGCAGGGTGGAGTTCCACCTTGTTGCAACGTCGATAACTAGGCAGTGCATGGGAAGGTGGAGCAATCGCTGCAGCTTCTGCATACGACTGGAGTGTATGGGCGACCGGTGGATGTGCGAGCACAGTCTTCGCACCTTATGGAGCAGGGGTGTTAACTCCGGATAATTATTGAGGAAGCACTGCACCACCAGGTTCAAGGTGTGAGCCAGGCAAGGTATGTGTCTGAGTTTTGAAAGGGCTATGGCTGCCACAAAATTCCGGCCGTTATCACTAACTACCTTGTCTGCCTCAAGATGTAGACTGCCCAGCCATGACTCAGTTTGTCGCTGCAAGTAGTTGGCCAGTACCTCCGCGGTGTGTCTGTTGTCACCCAAACACATCATCTTCAACACACCTCGTGTGCAACACTGGCAGCTGCGGATGGAGTGCTCATGCGACTGCGCTCTGTGGACGAGCTTTCGCTTCTGGAGGAGGAGGAGGGTCGAACGCCTACAGCCAACTGTTTCCTATACCGTGGGCTAGGCAGCACTGTCCCACCGCCACTGTCCCCTGTGGACCCTGCATCCACCACATTAACCCAGTGCGCAGTGATGGACACGTAACGGCCCTGGCCATGCCTACTGGACCATGCATCTGTTGTGAGGTGCACCTTTCCACTCACTAATTACTTGAGTGCATGGACAATGCGGTCTTTCACATGCACGTGGAGGGCTGGGATGGCTTTTCGCAAAAAGTGCCGACTGGGTAGGTCATAGCGTTGTACTGCGTAGGCCATGAGCTTGCGGAAAGCTTTACTTTCAACCAATCTGTAGGGCATCATCTCTAATGAGTTTAGTTTGGCAATGTGGGCGTCCAAAGCCAGTGTACGTGGATGAGAGGATGAGTCCTACTCAGAGTCTCTGGTAGGGTGAGCTGGACTTGAGCGCTGCTTATGGTGGAACTAGCGGTGGACATGGCGGACTGAGAGAGGGTTGGTGATGGTGATGGTGTTGGTGGTCTTGCTGATGGCCTAGATTCAGTCTTTTGTAGCAATAACATTGTGATTCCATGACTGCATTGCTCTTGCGACGACACCTCGACATTTGCTGCTGGTGGTGTGCTAACCGGTGGGCTTAGAGTTGGGGAAGCGATTTAGCGTTGCTGACTACCTTCAATCGGAGCAGGTGCACATGTGGTACGTGAAGTTTGGTAGTCCGTCCACGCTTGCAAGTGTATGGTGGTTAAATGTCTAAGCATGCAACTGGTATTCAAATTTCTCAGATTTTTCCCTCAGCTAAAGGTCTTTGCGCACTTCTTACAGATAACCTTTGCCTGATCATTAGGATTTTGTTCAAAAAAGTGCCACACTGCACTCTTCCTACTATGGAAGACATTTTGAGGCCTTGCACGCTGTGCTAATTTGACCGTCTGGCCAAGCTGTCCTGCTACTCTTTTGGTTTTTGTAACACGTTTTTGGACTGCTACGGTCCTGCCAGATAACAGCTGTTGCGATGTCGTTGCCTGCTGCGGATCCTCCTCCTCCTCTTCTGAGCTATTGGCAGCGGCACCCTCTTCCCCCAATTGATGCCAATCTGGGTCAACAACTGGGTCATCCATCACCTCCTCATCAATTTCATGTGCACCTTCCAATGCGTCACCGTGTAAGGTGGTATAGTATGCGGGAAGGGGCACCTGAGTTTCATCAGGGTCTGATTCTGCCTCAGTACACTGCGAGGACAATGTAGTGCTGTGAGTGAATGTACCAGCAGAAAAATCTAGCAGTGGCTGTGCATCAGTGCACTCCATGTCAGATTCATCTTGGACTGGGGAATTCACGATTTGACTTGCTAACCCAGGCATGGTATGTGAAAAGAGCTCCATGGAGTAATCGGTAGTGTGGCCTGCCACATCCTTCACGTTTGGTAGGGGTGAAGGACACAAGGAAAGGTGTTGTTCATGACCTGGACCCTCCACTGTCGACTCATTGCTTTCATTTTTTGAAACTTCAGAAGAGGAGGCGAGAGAGCTGGAGGCTGTGTCAGCAATGTAAGCCAAAATTTGTTCCTGAAGCTCCGGCTTTAAAAGTGGTTTACCTACTCCCAGAAAAGAGAGCCTTCGAGGCCTTGTGGAGCCAGACGATGACGCAGGCTCAACACTTCCTGCCTTAGGTGCTATTGTGCTTTTGCCACTACCATCAGATGCACCACCATCGGGACCAGCTGGCAACCCCCGCCCACTTCCACAGCCTCTTCCACCATACTTCCTCATTTTTGTGAAAATGTACCCAAAATACCACCAGCTATATGGTACTGTAAAACAAGGTAGAAGGTTTATCTAGTATTGGTGAGAATTTGAATCTCACTATAGATTTGAGGACGCTAAACTAATGTCTCAGGCCCAGGAGAGATTACACCTCAATATAGCAGGCTGAAATTGGATGGTGTATGACAAGGTGGAGGGTGTCTATAGGATTAGTGAGAATTTGAATCTCACTATAGATTTGAGGATGCTGAACTATTGTCTCAGGCCCAGGAGAGATTACACCTCCATGTTACAGGCTGAAATTGGATGGTGTATGACAAGGTGGAGGGTGTCTATAGGATTGGTGAGAATTTGAATCTCACTATAGATTTGAGGACACTGAACTATTGTCTCAGTCCCAGGAGAGCTTACACCTCAATGTAACAGGCTGAAATTGGATGGTGTATGACAAGGTGGAGGGTGTATCTAGGATTGGTGAGAATTTGAATCTCAGTATAGATTTGAAGACGCTGAACTATTGTCTCAGGCCCAGGAGAGATTACACCTCAATTTAACAGGCTGAAATTGGATGGTGTATGATAAGGTGGAGGGTGTCTATAGGATTGGTGAGAATTTGGATCTCACTAGAGATTTGAAGACGCTGACAATGATGCTCTCAGTCAAAGTATGGACGCAGGCAGCCTAATAAGCAGGACTGCTGCACACAAAAGGGTGGAAAAATGAACGCTTGGTAAGTTGGTAACTGTGCAGAAAAGAGGAAGAAAAGTATTTTTGCTTTTAAAAAAGCAGTTTGCACAGCAGTGTGCAAACAGCAATGCAGCTATCAGGGAGCCTTATAAGGCAGCCTAATAACCAACAGAGCCTGATGTACAAAAATAGAGCCTCCCCTGTCACTGCACACAAACTGTTGTGTTGTAAGTGGAAATCGCTAACAGCAGAAGCAGTTTTTTGGTTCTTCTTCCCTGCCTAACGCTCTCCCTTATTCTGAATCAGCAGCAGCAACCTCTCCCTAATGCTAAGATCGGCAGAAGTAAGATGGCGGTCGGCGTGCACTCCCTTTTATAGCCCCTGTGACGCCACACAAAGCCAGCCAATCACTTGCATGCCCTTCTCAAAGATGGTGGTGACCGATGCATATGTCATCGCGTTGCACACAGTGTGCGTCCTCCATCATTGGCTGAAAAAGGGCGCTGGAAGCATCTTTTGAAATGCGACTTTGGTGCTCTGGTCGCCGACCTCGTGGTCGACCTCACCCTATGGTTGGGTTTCGTTTCATGAAACCCGACATCAGCGAAAGTCGCCGACTTTTCAATTTGACCGACCCATTTCGCTCAACTCTACTTTTAAGGTCTTATTGAAGAACCTGACTGGTGTGGCAGGACATACAATAATTTAGAATCTCCTGGTATCATCCCGACCAACAGAACCTCCGCATTATTCTCTCCTAAATTTTCTCTACACCCACATGACCCCCCAAAACATGCGAATGGGCAATGTCTTAAACCCTCTGCCGGTAGGGTCCTGGAACCAACAGTCATTCCATTCCACTATCTCACCTCTCAGTTTGGTCACCCAATACTATAAATTGCCACTGACTACAAAGCGTGGTAACCTGGTGTCAGCCCACGGCTCTTGAGTAACCCCATTACATACAGTAACATTATCAAATTTCCCCTTTAAGGTAAGCTCGCTAATTTGAGCAGCCCCAAAGTTCTCTTCGGGCACTTCTAAGTTAAGGTAGTTGGGCTCCTTTGTCACCATGTCGTTCCCCTCTCCAGTTAGGGCACATTGGGGAAATTCCTCCATCCTTGATTTTGATGGCGTCTCTTCCAGTAGGATCTGGCCTTTATCTGAGATACTCTGTAAAGCCCCCTTTTGCCACAAATCTTGACATAAGGAAAAATTCCACTCCAGTATGATCAGATGTAACAAATCTTTTTCTACCCCAACCTCATAGGACTTAGTACCACAGTCACTCATCTGCTCATGTATCCATGGTCACACTGACCACACAGTAGTCCTTAGTGTCTCCGTGTATGCAGCGGATGCCCATAAACTTATCAGGGTTCAACTGGTGGGGCAGAGTAGCACTGATTAGGGTCACTAGACTTCCAGAGTCCAAAAGTCCAAGAATAAGTACCCAACTGATGGACACAGTACATGCATGCGGCCCCTTGCCAGGTTGACAGTCCACATTGCAGGCGGGATAGGGAAAATAGGAACAACGCCTCTCTAGGCTGCAGTCCATTCGTTCAGGGTAAATATTACACCGGGCAGCTACATGTCCAGGATTGTGACATCGCCAACAGACCACATCCTACAGCCTTAGAGGATGCCTCAGTGGGATAGGGACACCCTCGGTGGTAAGCCTGCACTTCTTTGAATATTCCAGTACGGGGAAGTGGTGATATCTAGTTTCCAGAGGGATTTCTCGACAACCTAGTATCTCTCTACTAGGCTAACCAGGTCGTTTGCATTCCGAGTGTCACCTTGGGCAACGCAGGTATGTATTGGCTTGAGAAGGGAGTGGAAGAACCTGTCCATCACCACACACTCGACCATTGGAGCAGGAGTGGAAGTCTCTGGCTGCAACCACTTTTGGACTTTAAAATATACAAAAAAATTGAGTGTCTGCTCACCTCCTCCTGGGGCGCGCGGATCTTGTTGTGCGGCAAGTTTTTAGAACTTAGAAAAAATAAGTCCAGCGCTGTAAGTCCATAAAATCCATTTTCTTTTATTCTATAACTTCAAATAGCATAAAAACAATTAAGTCACAGTCCAGACATTAAAAACAAACATGTTTCAACGCAAAAAACTTGCGTCTTAAGCATTGATAAGGATCTGATGGCAGACTGAACATTTTGAGCTAATTCACAGTTCAATCCCACCCACCAGATCCGGCTACCTAATAGGGACAGCTGTGTCGAGAAACCTGATAGGGGATTAATCCCTTACAAGCTGGGATCATATACAGTATTACATGAGATAGGTATTTCTCTATTCATAATGATAAATCAGATCCTGTCTAATATTGATGCCATGTGGGACCCTGGTGTTTAGTTGATAAATCCACCATGTTTCCTGGCTTATCATTTTTTTTTTTATTACGCCACCTCTGGCTGGAATTTTAACCTTTTCTATACCTGACACCTCAAAAGCAGACACATCCCCCCATGACTATTAATAAAATGTTTTGAAATTGCTGAACTTTTATTAATGATTTTACTGGTGGCATCTGAGAGGCGACGTCTTATCCTGATTTTTAATGGTCCTCCTGTACAGCCGACATACTGAAGGTCACACAAAGCGCATCACACAGTGTACACATTACTTGTGTTTCAGTTTATATATGAATTAATCATATACTATCTTATTTGCACAACAGGCAAAAATTTTAGTATTTTTCATAAACTTGCAACAGGTGCATACACTGTGGCTGAATTTGTATGACCCTCTAGTACTGAGCCAATTGTCCTCCTTTTTATTATTATCACTAAGCTAGAGGCTGGGGGACAGAATATCTCCCAGAGTAGAGGCTTTTTGGCAATAATTTTCAGATTTGTCAGGATTTTCTCCAATTTTTTGTTCCAATATAATATAGGTAATCATTTTTTAATGATGTTAGTAATTATTTTTTGAAGTATGGGCTGTACATAGTTGTAAAAACCACTCCATTTTTAATACCTACATAATTAGATCTATATTTAGGACATTTTTTTTCTTTCTCCTGTTTCTTTTAGCATCTCTGCTCTGTCTTTGTTACTGATTATGTCCTCAGCCCTATCTAACATCCACTTAGAGTTACCCCTTCCTGTCAGTCTGACACGTGCCTTATCTTTTACTTTTTCAAAAGTTTCATGTAAAGACGAATTCCTTTTGAACTTATACAGGTCTCCAAGGGGGACGTTTTTAATGACATTCTTTTGGTGACAGGACTGTGCCAATAGAGTGGAGTTTGTGGCTGTACTTTAACGGTAGGGGAACACTTTGATTTTATTTGTGGAATCCAAACTGAGCGTCACCTCCAAAAAATTGATGGAGCTGATTCCAATTGAATGGGTAAATCTCAAATTCATTCCATTGACATTGCAATGATGAATAAATTCTGACATGGATTCCACCGTCCCGTCCCACACCAGGAGGATGTCATCCATATAACGACCCATCCACCTGATGTGAGCGGAAAGGGGATCTGCTCTCGAAAAAACAAAATCTTGCTCCCAGGCTGCCAAATATAAATTTGCAAGTCACGGCGAGAACCCTGCACCCAACGGTGCTCAATGAAGCTGTAAATTAACATTTTTATTGAATAAAAAATAGTTGCACTTAAGTAAAAACTCTACCTCCATCACTATAAACTCTTGAATTGATTTTTATAGTTACTAAATTTATTCAAGTGGTTGGATAGAATCCTTAAAGACAGGTCATGGAGCAGCTAAGGATACAGGGCCTCAAAATCACAAGCAATAAATATACAATTTTCAGACAATTTGAAACAATCAAGAGATGAAATGAGATGTTTACAGTCTCTTATGTATTCTGGGATTTGTTGTACTAGAGGCTGCAGGTACATATCTATCCAGGCACTTAATTTTTCTCCTACACTCCCTATCCCGGCCTCAAAGGAGGAGGAAAAACTTCCTTGTGAACTTTGGGAAGGGAGTGTAGGACTGGAATAAAAGGGCATTCAACATATAAATCTTCTGACAGTTTCAGGCTGATTGCTCCAATTCTACACCTTCCAACAGGAGAGTTTTTTGTTTATTTTGGAAGACTTCTGTAGGATTGTTGTTCAGAGGTTTATACATGTCCTCATGTTGTAGCATGTTCTGATTCAACTTTTCTTAAAGACAGTAGTCCAGGAGGACCACAACTCCTCCTTTGTCTGCCCTTCTGATAGTTAGGTTAGTGTTTAACTTTAACTCTTTCAGAGCCTGCTTCTAGCCTCTGCTGAGATTGCATCTTATCTTCTCCTGGCCAGCATTTTCCTTCAGGATAATCAGATCCCGCTTAACAATTTCCTGGAATATGTCCAAGATCTGGGGTCTTGATTTTATTGGATTGTAAAAACGCTTTTTCACACAGAAATGTCCATTAACCCCTTCATGACCAAGCCTATTTTGACCTTAATGACCAGGCCATTTTTTGCAATTCTGACCAGTGTCCCTTTATGAGGTAATAACTCAGGAACGCTTCAACGGATCCTAGCGATTCTGAGACTGTTTTTTCATGACATATTGGGCTTCATGTTAGTGGTAAATTTAGGTCGATAATTTTTGCGTTTATTTGTGAAAAAATCAGAAATTTGGCGAAAATTTAGAAAATTTCGCAATTTTCAAATTTTGAATTTTTATTCTGTTAAACCAGAGAGTTATGTGACAAAAAAGAGTTACTAAATAACATTTCCTACATGTCTACTTTACATCAGCACAATTTTGGAAACAACATTTTTTTTGTTAGAACGTTATAAGGGTTAAAAGTTGACCAGTGATTTCTCATTTTTACAATAAAATTTACAAAACCATTTTTTTAGGGACCACCTCACATTTGAAGTCACTTTGAGGGGTCTATATGGTAGAAAATACCCAAAAGTGACACCATTCTAAAAACTACACCCCTCAAGCTACTCAAAACTACATTGAAGATTATTAACCCTTCAGGTGTTTCACAGGAACTAAAGCAACGTGGAAAGAAAAGACATTTTAATTTTTCCAACAAAAATTTTCTTTTAGCATCAATTTTTTCATTTTCACATGGGCAACAGGATAAAATGGATCCTAAAATTTGTTGGGCAATTTCTCCTGAGTACACCGATACCTCATATGTGGTCATAAATCACTGTTTGGGCGCACGGCAGGGCTCAGAAGGGAAGGAGCCCCATTTGACTTTTTGAATGGAAAATATGCTGGAATATTTAGCGGTTGCCATGTCACGTTTGGAGAGCCCCTGTGTGCATAAACATTGGAGCTCTGCCACAACTGACCCCATTTTGGAAACTAGACCCCCCAAGGAACTTATCTACATGCATAGTGATGACTTTGAACCCCCAAGTACTTCACAAATTGATCTGTTAAAAAAAAAAAAGTACTTTTTTTTCACAAAAATTTTCTTTTAGCCTCAGTTTTTTCATTTTGACATGGGCAACAGGATAAAATGGATCCTAAAATTTGTTGAGCAATTTCTCCTGAGTACACCGATACCTCATATGTGGTCATAAACCACTGTTTGGGCACATGGCAGGATCCGGAAGGGAAGGAGCACCATTTGACTTTTTGAATGGAAAATTAGCTCCAATCGTTATCGGACACCATGTCACGTTTGGAAAGCCCGTGTGCACCTAAACATTGGAGCTCCACCACAAGTGACCCCATTTTGGAAACTAGACCCCCTAAGGAACTTATCTAGATGTGTAGTGAGCACTTTGAACCCCCAAATACTTCACAAAAGTTTATAACACAGAGCAGTGAAAATAAAAAATATATTTTTTTCCTCAAAAATGATTTTTAGCACACTATGTTTAATTTTCACAAGGCTAACAGGAGAAATTGGACCACAAAAGTTGTTGTCCAGTTTGTCCTGAGTACGCTGGTACCCCATATGTGGGGGGAACCTCTGTTTGGGCACACAGCAGGGCTCAGAAGGGAAGAAGCGCCATTTGACTTTTTGAAATGCAAATTACTTCTAATTGTTTGCGGACACCATGTAGTGTTTGGAGAACCCCTGTGTGCCTAAACATTGGAGCTCCCCCACAAATGACCCTATTTTGTAAACTAGACCCCCTAAGGAACTTATCTAGATGCATAGTGAGCACGTTGAACCCCCAAGTGTTTCACAAAAGCTTATAACGCAGAGCCGTGAAAATAAAAAATATTTTTTTTCCTCAAAAAAAATGATTTTTAGCCAGCAATTTTTTTTTCACAAGGGTAGCTGGATAAATTGGACCCGAAAAGTTGTTGTCCAGTTTGTCCTGAGTACGCTGGTACCCCACATGTGGGTGGGGACCACTGTTTGGGTACACGTCGGGGTTTGGAAGGGAAGTAGTGACATTCTGAAATGCTGACTTTGATGGAATGGTCTGTAGGCATCATGTAACATTTGCAGAGCCCCTGATGTACCTAAACTGTGGAACCCCCCACAAGTGACCCCCCATTTTGGAAACTAGACCCCCCCAAGGAACTAATCTAGATGTGTGGTGAGCACCTTGAACCCCCAAGCGCATCACAGAAGTTTATAACGCAGAGCCGTTAAAATAAAAAATATTTTTTTTTCCTCAAAAAAATGATTTTCAGCCAGCAATTTTTTTTTCACAAGGGTAGCTGGATAAATTGGACCCGAAAAGTTGTTGTCCAGTTTGTCCTGAGTACGCTGGTACCCCACATGTGGGTGGGGACCACTGTTTGGGTACACGTCGGGGTTTGGAAGGGAAGTAGTGACATTCTGAAATGCTGACTTTGATGGAATGGTCTGTAGGCATCATGTAACATTTGCAGAGCCCCTGATGTACCTAAACTGTGGAACCCCCCACAAGTGACCCCCCATTTTGGAAACTAGACCCCCCCAAGGAACTAATCTAGATGTGTGGTGAGCACCTTGAACCCCCAAGCGCATCACAGAAGTTTATAACGCAGAGCCGTTAAAATAAAAAATATTTTTTTTTCCTCAAAAAAATGATTTTCAGCCAACAATTTTTCATTTTCACAAGGGTAGCAGGATAAATTGGACCCCAAAAGTTGTTGTCCAGTTTGTCCTAAGTACGCTGGTGCCCCATATATGGGGGGAACCATTGTTTGGGCACACGTAAAGGCTCGGAATGGAAGTAGTGACGTTTTGAAATGCAGACTTTGATGGAATGGTCTGTGGTCATCGTTACGTTTGCAGAGCTCCTGATGTGCCTAAACAATAGAAACCCCCCACAAGTGACCCCATTTTGGAAACTTGACCTCCCAAGGAACTTATCTAGATGCCTGGTGAGCACTTTGAACCCCCAAGTGCTTCACAGAAGTTTATAACGCAAAGACGTGAAAAAAAAAAAAATTTCCACAAAAATATTTTTTTAGCCCCCAATTTTTTATTTTCCCAAGGGTACCAGGAGAAATTAGACCCCCAAAGTTGTTGTGCAATTTTTCCTGAGTACGCTGATACCCCATATGTTGGGGTAAACCACTGTTTGGGCGCATGTCAGGGCTTGTAAAGGGAGCAGAGCACCGTTTAACTATTTGAACGCAAAAGAGGCTGGAATCAATGGTTGCACCATGTCACATTTGGAGACCCCCTGATGTGCCTAAACAGTGGAAACCCCACAATTCTAACTTCAACCCTAACCCCAACACACCCCTAACCACAGCCCTAACCCCAGCACATCCCTAACCCTAATCCCAACCCTAACCATAACCCTAACCCCAACACACCCCTAACCTTAATCCCAACCCTAACCACAAGCTTAACCCTAATTCCAACCCTAACCCTAATTCCAACCCTAATTCCAACCCTAACCCTAACGGAAAAATAAAAATAATTTCTTTATTTTATTAGTTGATCCTGCCTATGGGGATGATAAACGGGGGGCTACAGCAGCGTCGGACATGGCTGGATTGTAATATTTCATCAATTTTGATTGATGAAATATTACTATCGCTCTGATTGGCTGTTTCACTTTTAACAGCCAATCAGAGCGATTGTAGTCACGTGGGGGCGAAGTCACGCCCCCTATGGTGAAGAACAAAGCCCCCTGTATCTGCGGGTCGGGTGACCTTTCAGTGACCTAGGTCACCCGACCCGCAGGGGGGCTTTAAAGTCATGACGCCACATAGGCGTCACTGGTCAGATTGGCACCAGTGTTCATGATGCCTATGTGGCGTCACTGGTCGTGAAGGGGTTAAGATCTTCATCCTGAGTCAGGGATTCTGCATCCAGTGTTTGAAGATTTTGCAGACAACATACTTCTTCAAACGTGGGAATTGAAGACAATGGTGGAGTTTGATCACTAATGCTGGAAATTTCTATATCATTTTCACTGGTCTCATCCAGAAAACGGTAATTAGACCTACCGGTAATTGTGTTTCCAGGAATCCATCCTGACAGCACGCTGGAGGACGTCCTTCTTATCCACAGTGGGACAGGAAACCACGAGAGTTCAAAAGGACCCTCCCCTCACCACCCTTCAGTGATTTCTCAAAGTAACACATCTGGATGGATGCAAGAAGGTTTTTTATTAAACAAAATTTCCACATACACATGTTACATCACAATAGTATGGATGAAAATCCTAGGGAGGGAACTAACAGTGCTGTCAGGATGGATTCTTGGAAACACAATTACCGGTAGGTCTAATTACGGTTTTCCAGGTCACCACCTGACAGCACGCTGGAGTAGTACCAAAGGAGACTGATCCTAGGGTGGGACTACTGCGTGGAGTACCTTTCTGCCAAATGCCAATTGTGTGGATACCACATCTAATTTATAGTGAAAACCAAAAGCAAAACACAAAACAAATATCCTGGAATAAAAAAGTAAAAAAATATATTGCAAAAATTGCATGAAGGGAGTAATAATAGTAATAATAAGGGTATTTAGTTAACATAATTTTGATCAAAATAATGTAGAAGCCATCCCGCCACGTCACGGCAACCCTTGTGGGACAGTCCTAACTCTTGTATTTAAAACCTTTCCACTTGTCAAGTGACGTAAATGTGAACACGGACAGAGGGACTGAACCACCAGTAATAGTATAGGCCAGACAGGATGGATTTTCCAACTCAGAAACAGGGCGGTCACACCCTTATATGCACAGAATGCACATTGAAACAAATAAGAAACTGGGTCTGAGCAGAAAAAGTAAATTAATGTGCATGCAAAATGTAATTGCATATGAACACATGACCTTTACACAGAGAAAACCAAAAGCAAAACACAAAACAAATATCCTGGAATAAAAAAGTAAAAAAATATATTGCAAAAATTGCTTTTGGTTTTCTCTGTGTAAAGGTCATGTGTTCATATGCAATTACATTTTGCATGCTCATTAATTTACTTTTTCTGCTCAGACCCAGTTTCTTATCTAATTTATAGTGTCTAGAGAAGGTACTGAGACTGGACCAGGATGCGGCCCTGCAGATCTGCTCCGCCGAGGCTCCTCCCCTCTCTGCCCATGACGTGGCCATGGCCCTAGTTGAGTGGGCTTTAAGGTTCCCTGGGGGATTCTGCCCCTGTGTGCTATAGACTAGACTAATTGTGGATTTAATCCATCTTGCGATTGTGGATTTAGATGCTTTTCTCCCTTTATTCAGACCACTGTATTGAATGAAGAGATTATTATCCTTTCTCCAAGGCCTGGTTGCATCTAGGTACCTGAGTACTGACTCCCTGACGTCTAGGTTATGGTAGGCGCTCTTTTTATTCTTAGGGAACTGACAGAATGAAGGGAGTACTACCTCTTGATTCATGTTTGAATCTGAGACAACCTTTGGAAGGAAAGCCGGGTCAAGTCTTAAGATTAATCTATCGTCAAACACCTGTAGATAAGGGTCCTGGATAGACAGGGCCTGAAGTTCTCCTAGCCTCTTTGCTGACGTGATCGCTACCAGAAATGCCGTTCTGATCGAGAGATTACCAATCCCTATGTCTGCTACTAGCTGGAATGGGTGTTTGCATAGTGCATTGAGGACTAGGTTAAGGTCCCAGGGGGGAACCGACTTCCTTATTAAGGGCTTCAGCCTCTGAACCGCCCTGGAGAAACAGGCTACCCAGGGGTGTGCTGATAGGGCGCAGTCATAGAACACGCTAAGGGCCCCGATCTGTACTCTTAGCATACTGGGTCTAAGGCCCTTTTTGAACCCTGCCTGCAAGAAGTCCAGAATCTTTGGGATATTGGGGTGGTCAGTCTCAACTGTCGTCTCTCCACAGAAGCTGCAGAATCTTTTCCAGATCTTGTTATATATTGCAGCGGTTACAGGTTTCCTACTCGCCTGCAGGGTAGAGATGACGTCGTCTGAGAGGCCTCTTGATTTTAAGACCTGCCGCTCAGGATCCAGGCCGACAATCGGAGTGCTTCTGGCTTCAGGTGCCAAACCGGACCTTGGTTGAGGAGGTCCCTTCTATCTGGTAGAAGAATGGGTTCTTCCTCTGCCATCTTCCTGAGTAAGGGGAACCAACTCCTCTTCGGCCAGAATGGCACTATTAGTATGACTCTGGCTTTGTCTTCGTTGATTTTCCTGAGTGTCCGCGGTATGAGAGCGAGAGGCGTGAAGGCGTATAACAGGCCCTTGCTCCATGATTGTGATAGAGCGTCGATTCCTACCGGGTTCCCCAGAGGGTTCAGAGAGTAGAAGGTCCTGACTTTTGTGTTCTGCCTGACTGCGAACAGGTCTATCTCCGGTGTTCCCCACCGGCTGCATAGGTTGTTGAATACCTCGCTGTTCAGTTCCCATTCCGTTGCGACTACTCTTCTCCTGCTGAGAAAGTCTGCCACCTGGTTTTTGTCGCCCGCTAGGTGCACTGCTGAGATCGAGAGGGTGTTCTTTTCAGCCCATCTGAAGATCTGTTCGGCTAGGCGCTGCAGTCCTGGGTGTCTTGGACCGCCTTGGTGATGCAGGAAAGCTACTGTCGTGGTATTGTCCGATAGTACCTTGACGTGCCTGTTCCTCACCAGTGACTGGGCGGACGATAGTACCTTCCATACCACATGAAGCTCCCTGAAGTTGGAGGACTCCTTGCTGTCCTCCCGACCCCATCGTCCCTGGTAGTATCTTCCTTGGACGTGTCCGCCCCAACCCTGCTGGCTTGCGTCTGTGGTGACTACTACCTCTGGGAACTGGATCCATGAGATACCAGCGCATAGATTCTTCGGAAGGGTCCACCACACCAGGGAATTTCTGACTCAGTGAGACAATCGGATTTTCTTGTCCAACGAACTCTGTCTTCTGTCCCAGGAAGATAGAACTGCCCGTTGTAGATCACGAGAGTTGAACTGGCTCCACCTGACGCAGGGAATACAGGATGTCATCAGGCCTAGAATTTTCATGGCCTCCCTGATAGAGACCCGTTGTCTTGTGAACTGGCGAATCCTTTCCTTCATGCTGGTCTGTTTTCCTTCTGGAAGGTAAGACATTCTTTCTTCTGAGTCTAGTATTACTCCCAGGAATTTTATTCTTGGCTTGGGTATTAGATCTGATTTTTGCCAGTTTATAATCCAACCCAAGCTCTGCAGCGTGGAAATCAAAGACTGACAGTCGAGTCTGAGCCGGGCCACTGAATCTGCTATGATGAGGAAATCGTCTAGGTAAGGGACCACCGTGATATTTTTGATTCTTAGGTAGGCCACTACCTCTACCATCAGCTTCGTAAAGACCCTTGGGGCTGATGCTAGACCAAAGGGGAGGCAGCGGAACTGATAATGATAGATCTTGCCCTCTTTTCTGACTGCAAACCTGAGATACCTCTGATGGTCTGGATGAATGGAAAATGGTAATATGCGCTCTTTAAATCTAGAGTACACATTACCACCCCCTTCCCTAGGATAGGAATCGTAGATTTTATTGATTCCATCTTGAACCTTTTGTATCTTAGCCACCTGTTTAGGGGTTTGAGATTTATTATAGTTCTGGACTCTCCTGACGGCTTTTTTATTGAGAAAAGGCTTGAGTAGTGCCCTCTGCCTTCCTCTCTCGCAAGTACTGGGATAACTGCGGCTGTTGTCAGGAGGTCCTGAATGTCCAACCACATGGGGGAGGCAGAATGGAGGTGGGAGCTGGTTATCAGAAATCGGCTTGGAGGGAGGGAGTCGAACTCTATCCTGTACCCCTGCGAGATCACCTGCAGCACCCAGGGGCTGCTGGAAATTTGCTGCCATTCTCCTAGGAACCCGAGCAATCGCCCCCCTACTCTGGTGGCGTCATTTTCTTTGGGAGTTTGACGCGGAGAAGATGGAGTCCCTATTTCTACCCCTGCTCTCTCCCCCTTTGGGGTAGCTCCATCTTCCAGTTTTCCCCTTCCCTCTGTAGTCCGTCCTTTGGTTAAAACGGGGTATACGAAAGGGCTGATATTTTTTGCGTTTCTCTTCCAGGAACCCTTTTTTCTCGTCAGAGGCTTTCTATAAAATATAATCGAGCACAGGCCCGAAGACCTTGCCTCCTGAAAAAGGGATTGAGCAGAGCTTATTTCTGGATTGTATATCCCCCGACCACCTCTTTAGCCAGATGGCTCTCCTGGCCGCGGTGGTCAGGGATTGATTCCTGGTCGTAAATCTGACGGTTTCAAGCTGAAGCGTCAGCTAGAAACCCGGTGGCTAGTTTTAACAAGGGAAGGGATTTTAGAATAGTCTCCCTTGGGGTTCTATCTGTAAGGTACTCCTCTAAGTCATCTATCCACAGGTGCATTGACCGTGCTACAGACGTTGCCGCTATATTAGCCCGTATGACCGCGGCCGAACTTTCCCAGGCTCTCTTTAAGAGGCCGTCTGCCTTCCGGTCATGGGCTCCTTCAGATTGCAAGAGTCCTCAAAGGGAATGACCGTCTTTTTAGACACCTTTGCAACCGGGATATCTATTTTTGGGATTTCCTCCCAGACCTTGACCTCCTCTGGGTCAAATGGCAGGCACAGTTTAAAGTCTCTAGGGACAGTGAGTCTCTTCTCCACCTCTTCCCACTCCTCCAAGATCATCGCTCGTATATGCGTATTTACTGGGAAGACCATCGAGGTCTGTGACCGCAGCCCCCCAAACATCTCGTCCTGTACCAAAAGTGTCTCTGGGGGTTCCTCGATCTGCATAGTGTGTCTTACTGCACCCATTAGTTCGTCCGTATCCCCAGACGAAGAGATATCTCTTCCCCTTCTCTGTGGGTTCTCTCATCTCCTCCTCCTCTAACCCTGATTCGGACAGGTCCTCCTCCGACGAGGAGTCCGACTCCCTTGGCCTTTTACCGGATACCTGGGGAATCGGCTGCGGAGTCTGGGGGCATCTCAGGCCTGGTACTGAAGCCTGTACCTCTTCCCTTATAATGGATCTCATGTTAGACATGATAGTGGCGTGCTCATCCCCCACTATGCGTCTGGTGCATGCGTCACATAAGGGCTTATGCCATGTGTCCTTTAGTTTTTGGGCACAGATTGGGCACTTTTTCTCCTTCTTCCTAGACTCCTTCTCTGCTGGGGTCCCCTGGAATACATAGAATATGTGTCCTATGGGACCTGCCTACTTAGGGTCCTGCAGTAAACTTTGGTGAGGTACTCACGTGACCATGGCCCTCTGGCCCCATCTCGGTTTTCGCCTGATCCTCCATCTTTGTGCAGGAATGGCTGTCTGCGGCCCACCTGCCGCTAGTCAGTGCACCTGGATTGGCGCGCCGCGATGTCCGACCTGCTCCGAATCCTCCTGGAGGGGACGTCGCCTGTCGGCTTCCAGCTCCGGGAGCGCGTGGTTCAGTTTGAATTGGCTGTGACTGAACCGCTACCCGGAAGTACTGCAGTCGCCCGGGCCCGTCCCCCGGAAGTGACGCGGCCGCTCGGGTCGCAATCCGGCCAGCCAGAAGACCGGAAGTGACGTGGACCCCGCGACCCGGAAGTGGCGCCGGGGCCTGCGACGCCGCCGCCCGGAGAGGCACGGACCTCCAAGACGCTCGCTTCACCTGGCTGTGCGGATCCGATGCCTGGTCTGCAGAGATGCCCTGCGGCGGTGATATGGTGCCGGGACCGCTTACTAGATGCAGCTTCTGTAGAGGCAGCCCGGCAGAGGGACATCAGTGGCGATGCCTGGAGTCGAGAGCCCCCTCAGGAGAAGCGACTCCGTCTCCCAGGAGCAGCGCTACACTGGGTCTGCTGAGGGACCCTCAGGTGGGTGTCAGCCTGAAGAATTCTTGAGGCGGGAAGGGAAAGGCTGGGCCCCCCGATCCTCACCATCTGCTCGGAACGGTCGGATTTCTCTCGCCGTTCCTATCCACAGTGGGACAGGAAAAAACACTGAAGGGTGGTGAGGGAAGGGTCCTTTTGAACTCTCGTGGTTTCCTGTCCCACTGTGGATAAGAAGGACGTCCTCCAGCGTGCTGTCAGGTGGTGACCTGGAAAATGACATTTCAGTGTCAAATTCCTGACAAATTTATTTAAGTGCAGGAGTGTATGGTATACATCTAGTTCTTTGGTTGGAGAAAAGGAGAGTCCTTTGGAGAGAATTTTTTGCTGCATTTCAGACACAATATAACTGGAAAGGTTTATAACTGTGTTTTCCCCTGCTTTTTCCTCAGGGAATACCTTCCTGTGTCTCTTCCCAGCTCTCCTACCCCTCCTCCTCCATTTATTTTTTGAGGCTAAATGTTGTAAATCAATTTTTCTCTGTGATGTAATATGTTGATTCTCCATACCATGTGGTGTAGCTCCACTTAATCTCCTTTCAAAAGGACCTAATGAATCACCTGTATCATTGTCCTCAGAGTTCTCACGTGAAGTATGAAGTATCCTTGTCGGAAAATACCACTCTTGACGATTAATTTTTTACTTCTTCAACGCTCATTAGACCAGGAATACACCTCATTGAAGTTATAGTCATTGCAGTCTCTTTGATATTTGGATTTTTTAATATTAGTGATCTGGTCTTCCAACTTTGCCAGGTTGGTTTTAAAGTGTCTAGACACTCCTGAAAAATAACATTTTTCTTTGCTATTGCCCGCAGTGGCTCTTGATACATGTTCTTTAACCCCTTACCTACAATTGACGTAATATTCCGTCCATGTGACCATGGACTTAATTACCATGGACGGAATATTACGTCATCGCGATCAGCGGCGCCCACGTGGTGAGCGCCGCTGATCGCGGCCGAGTGTCAGCTAATTATCATAGCTGACACCCGGCACAATGTGTCAGGGGCGGTCACGGACCGCCCCCGACACGTTAACCCCTTGCACACCGCGATCAAACGCGATCGCGGTGTACCGGGGGTTAAAGGGAAGCATCGGGAGGGAGGGGGCTCCCTCCGTGCTTCCCTGAGCCCCCCACGGCAGCGCAATGTGCAGCGCTGCTGCGGGGGGCTCCTTTCCTCCAGGCCCCCGAATCCAAGATGGCGACGGGGGCCTTCGGGGGGCCTGAGGAAGCTGGCTTCCTCAGTGCCTGCAAAGCGCAGGCATGAGGAAGTCTGCAGCAGTGCCTGTGACAGATCGCTGATCTGTCACAGTGATCTGTGATGTGACAGATCAGCGATCTGTCACAGGACAGTGATGTCCCACCTGGGACAAGGTAATAAAGTAAAAAAAAAAAAGTGTTAAAAATAATTTAAAAAAAATCGTTAAATAAATTAGTAAAAAAAAAAAAAAAAATATTCCCCAATAAATCCATTTTTTCAAAATAAAAAAACCCAAAAACAATAAAAGTACACATATTTGGTATCGCCGCGTCCGTAATGACCTGCCCTATAAAACTGTCCCATTAGTTAACCCCTTTAGCGAACCCCTTAAAAAATAAAAATAAAAAACAAAGCAAAAAATAATGATTTATTATCATACCACCGAACAAAAAGTGCAATAACGCGCGATCAAAAAGACGCATATAAATATCCATGGTACCGCTGAAAATGTCATCTTGTCCCACAAAAAACGAGCCACCATACAGCATCATCCGCAAAAAAATAAAAAAGTTATAGCTCGCAGAATAAAGCGAAACAAAAATAATTATTTTTTATATAAAATTGTTTTCATTGCAAAAAACCGACAAAACATAAAAAAATGACCTAAATGAGGTATCGCTGTAACCGTACTGACCCGAAGAATAAAACCGCTTTATCAATTTTACCGCACGCGGAACGGTGTAAACGCACCCCCCCAAAAGAAATTCATGAAACGCTGGTTTTTGTTCATTCTGCGTCCCAAAAATCGAAATAAAAAGCGATCAAAAAATGTCACGTGCCCGAAAATGGTACCAATAAAAACGTCAACTCGTCCCGCAAAAAATAAGACCTCACATGACTCGGTGGGTCAAAATACGGAAAAATTATAGCTCTCAATATGTGGTGATGCAAAAACTATTTTTACAATAAAAAGCGTCTTTTAGCGTGCGACAGCCACCAAACATAAAAACCGCCATAAATCGTAAATCAAACCCCCCGTTATCACCTCCTTAGTTAGGGAAAAATAATAAAACTAAAAGAAAATGTATTTATTTCCATTTTCCCGCTAGGGTTAGGGTTAGGGTAGGGTTAGGGCTAGGGTTAGGGCTAGGGTTAGGGCTAGGGTTAGGGCTAGGGTTAGGGCTAGGGTTAGGGTTAGGGCTAGGGTTAGGGCTAGGGTTAGGGTTAGGGCTAGGGCTCAGATTAGGGTTAGGGGTGTGTTGAGGTTAGGGTTGGAGTTATAATTGGGGGGTTTCCACTGTTTGGGCACATCAGGTGCTCTCCAAAGGCAACATGGCGTCTGATCTCAATTCCAGCCAATTCTGCGTTGAAAAAGTCAAATGGTGCTCCTTCCCTTCCAAGCTCTGCCATGCGCCCAAACAGTGTTTTACCCCCACATGTAGGGTATCAGCCTACTCAGGACAAATTACAAAACAACTTTTGGGGTCCAATTTCTCCTGTTACCCTTAGGAAAATAAAAAATTGGGGGCAAAAATATAATTTTGCGGAAAAAAATGTTTTTTTTATTTTCACGCCCAGGCGTTATAAACTTCTGTGAAGCACTTGGGGGTTCAAAGTGCTCTCCACACATCTAGATAAGCTCCGTGGGGGGTCTAGTTTCCAAAATGGGGTCACTTGTGGGGAGTTTCAATAGTTTAGGTACATCAGGGGCTCTCCAAACGCACATGACACCCGCAGACCAATCCATCAAAGTCTGCATTCCAAAACGTCACTACTTCCCTTCCGAGCCCCGACGTGTGCCCATACAGTAGTTTTCTCCCACATATGAGGTATCAGCGTACTCAGGACAAATTGGACAACAACTTTTGGGGTCCAATTTCTCCTGTTACCCTTGGGAAAATAAAAAAATTGGGGACTAATTGATCATGTTTGTGGAAAAAATACGATTTTTTTATTTTCATGCCTGGGCATTATAAACTTCTGTGAAGCCCTTGGGGGTTCAAAGTGCTCACCACACATCTAGATAAGTTCCTCAGGGGGTCTAGTTTCCAAAATGGGATCACTTGTGGGGGTTTCCACTGTTTAGGTACATTAGGGGCTCTCCAAAGGCAACATGACACCCACAGACCATTCCATCAAAGTCTGCATTCCAAAACGTCACTACTTCCCTTCCGAGCCCCGACGTGTGCCCATACAGTAGTTTTCTCCCACATATGAGGTATCAGCGTACTCAGGACAAATTGGACAACAACTTTTGGGGTCCAATTTCTCCTGTTACCCTTGGGAAAATAAAAAAATGGGGACTAAAAGATGATGTTTGTGGAAAAAATACGATTTTTTTATTTTCACGCCCGGACGTTATAAACTTCAGTGAAGTACTGGGGGGTTCAAAGTGCTCACCACACATCTAGATAAGTTCCTTGGGGGGTCTAGTTTCCAAAATGGTGTCATTTGTGGGGGGTTTCTACTGTTTTGGTACATCAGGGGCTCTCCTAACGCGACATGGTGTCCGATCTCAATTCCAGCCAAAAACGTCAAATGGCGCTGCTTCCCTTCCGAGCTCTGCCATGCGCCCAAATAGTGGTTTACCCCCACATGTGGGGTATCAGCGTACTCAGGATAAATTGCACAATATCTTTTAGGGTCCTGTTACTTTTGGAAAAATAAGAATTGAGGGTGAAAAGATCATTTTTGTGGAAAAAATGATTTTTAATTGTACTGCTGTACGTTATAAACTTCTGTGAAGCCCTTGGGGTTTCAAAGTTCTCACCACACATCTAGATAAGTTCCTTGGGGGGTCTAGATTCCAAAATGGTGTCATTTGTGGGGGGTTTCCACTGTTTTGGTACATCAGGGGTTTTCCAATCGCGACATGGTGTCCGATCTCAAATCTAGCCAAAAACGTCAAATGGCGCTGCTTCCCTTCCGAGCTCTGCTATGCGCCCAAATAGTCATTTACACCCACATATGGGGTATCAGCGTACTCAGGACAAATTGCACAATAACTTTTAGGGTCCTATTACCCTTGGAAAAATAAAAATTGGGGGTGAAAAGATCATTTTTGTGGAAAAAATATGATTTTTTAATTGTACCGCTGTACGTTATAAACTTCTGTGAAGCCCTTGTGGGTTCAAAGTTCTCACCACATATCTAGATAAGTTCCTTGGGGGGTCTAGTTTCCAAAATGGGGTCACTTGGGGGGTTTCCACTGTTTAGGTACATCAGGGGCTCTCCAAACGCGACATGGCGTCCGATCTGAATTCCAGCCAATTTTGCATTGAAAAAGTCAAACGGCGCTCCTTCCCTACTGAGGTCTGCCATGCGCCGAAACAGTGGTTCCCCCCCACATATCAGGTATCAGCGTACTCAGGACAAATTGCACAATAACTTTTGCAGTCCAATTTCTCCTGTTACCCTTGGTAAAATAAAGAAAATTGAACCTGAAGTATTTTTTTTGTGAAAAAAAGTTAAATGTTCATTTTTTTTTTAATATTCAAAAAATTCCTGTGATGCACCTAAAGGGTTAATAAACTTCTTGAATGTGGTTTTAAGCATCTTAAGGGGTGCAGTTTTTAGAATGGTGTCACTTTTGGGTATTTTCTATCATATAGACCCCTCAAAGTGGCTTCAAATGTGAAGTGGTCCCTAAAAATAAAATGGTGTTGCAAAAATGAGAAATCGCTGGTCAATTTTTAACCCTTATAACTTCCTAACAAAAAAAAATTTTGGCTCCAAAATTGTGCTGATGTAAAGTAAGCATGTGGGAAATGTTATGTATTAAGTTTTTTGTGTGCCGTATCGCTGTGATTTAAGGGCATAAAAATTCAAAGTTGGAAAATTGCGAAATTTTCAAAATTTTCGCCAAATTTCCGTTTTTTTCACAAATAAACGCAAGTTATTTGAATGCAATTTTACCACTAACATGAAGTACAATATGTCACGAGAAAACAATGTCAGAATCACCGGGATCCATGGAAGCGTTCCAGAGTTATGACCTCATAAAGGTACAGTGGTCAGAATTGTAAAAACTGGCCCGGTAGTTAACGTGCAAACCACCCTTGGTAGTGAAGGGGCTAATTCTCTGCTTTAATTTACGTGTGGTCGTTCCCACATATTGCAGATTACATGCCTAGCAAAAACCCAAATATATTACAGATCTGGAATTGCAGATCTGTTTTTGCTAATTGCAATTCCAGATTAAAGCAGAAAATTGAAGAACATGCAGGCAATAGCAATGAAAAACGTTCTTTGTCAGGAGTGTTCAGACACTTTAAGGAGCTTCATGCCGGTATTATGACTTCTATGAGAGTAACTGCCATTGAACACGTAAAGAGGGCAGTCAGAGAAGGGGACACAGTATCTACTTTGCGAGCGAGAGAGGCAGCATGGATCTTAAAATTAAACACTTATTTCCTTAAAGCAATGAATTATAAAACAGATCTGATGTATTTTAATTAAATGTTTTTCATGTATAATGTAATAAAGATATGTGGTCTACGCATATTTATTTATATGCACTTTCCATGCATTTATATATATTGTTGAAGGGTACTGTTGTATTTTTACTATTTGTACTTGCTATATTGTGTATGGATTTAGTCGCTAAATTTTTTGTATAACACTCAGGTTGGGCTGGGTATGATTTCCTCCATCGTGTATTCAGGTGAATGGTATATGCTTAATTGACATGTATTGTTATTGGTTGTAGCCTTACAGTATATGCCTATATATATATATATATATATTGTGTTGTAATATGTTTTTTATGCTATCACTAAGGGCCGTATTGACTGAACGCGTCAACTTGTTTTCATGATGCACTAAAAGGGTGAGTGCACACAGTGCGGATTCACCTGTGGCTTTTTCGGCGCGGATTTGCAGGTAAAACCGCAGGTAAAGTGACCTGCGGTTTTCCTGCGGCTTTGCCAATGGTTTGACACCTGGACAATGGAACAGGTGGCAAACCGCTGCGGAATCGGCAGAAAGAATTGACATGCTGCAGATTAAAAACAGCAGCAAATCCGTGTGGAAAAATCCACACAGTGGGCACTGCGGTTTTGAAATCCCATTGGCTAACATGGTACTGTACTATGCCTGCGGAACAGCTGCGGATCCGCAGCAGAATCCGCAGTGTGTGCACATGTGGGGAGGTTGACCATACGTAGGGACCTGCCTATAGTGAGAGGCAGAGGGAATAGCTCAGTGTAGGAATAGAAACACTGAGATGAGGAGAAAAGGGTGCCGTAATGAGAGTGACCATTAGAAGGCAGTGGGGAGCACAGGAGAAAGTAGTTATGTAACTGCCATAGGTCAAGGTCACTCTCATTGGTCAAAGGTGACTGTCAGGTGACAGTGGGCAGGGCTACCTAGGCTGGTAGTATAAAGGCTGAGGGAAGTTTCCAGAAGGTCCAGTCAGCCAGGGGAGCTCACTAGAACGGAGGGTCTGCTGCGCAGTGGAGAGCCCTCTGAGAGCACCAGACAGTAGAGACGGTCACTGGGGGGTGACCCAGGAAAACTGAAGTATCAGACGGAGAAAGAATAGGTACCGGTGTACTTTGAACGGGAAAGTGCTGTGGTGGAAGTGCCTAGGGCAGCCACAGTGAGAAGAGCCGCAGAGGACACCACTACAGTGGCACAGAGGCATCTAAGGTACCCGGGTCTGTGTGAGGAAAAGTGAACAGTCCTGTATTAAAGTGTGGACGTCGGCAAAGTTGGTGAATAAAACCAGACCTGTTGAACTACAGTACTGTCTCAGTCTCCAACCTGTTTGTGCTAAGAAATGGGTCACCCCCCAGTTCTGTTGGATCAGCACACCGTCCCCCGCCTATTAGCATCATCACCAGCATCACCACCTAATTTGCCTTCCCTCGCCACCCCTACACACATACCCTAAAGGACAAGATTTTTATTCTATTTTCATCTCCTCCATTCAATATTTGCAGGAGCTGGACAAGTCATTGATTTCATTATTATCTTGCTTGGCAAAAAGCCAAACACCTATGACATTTATAGGTAGCTTGAGTGATCACAAAGGTACACCACACACAGACCCAAAAATGATAAAGGACATCTTACAAAAATACTAGAACACATTATATGAACAAGAACCAGTAGATGGGGAAGAAATTCCTAGACAGATTATCCCTCCCAACAGTCTCAGAATGTGAGACAAAAAGATTAACCCTTTTACCCTTGAGGGTGGTTTGCACGTTAATGAACGGGCCAATCTTTACAATTCTGACCACTGTCCATTTATGATGTAATAACTCTGGAATGCTTCAATGGATCTTGGCGATTCTACGACTGTCTTTTTGTGACATATTGTACTTCATGTTAGTGGTAAAATTTCTTCCATATGCCTTGCGTTTATTTGTGTAAAAAAGGGAAATTTGTTGAAAATTTTGTAATTTTCAAATATTGAATTTTTATGCCCTTAAAACAGAGAAATATGTCCCACAAAATAGTTAATAAATAACATTTCCCACATGTTTACTTTACATCAGCACAATTTTGGAAACAAATTTTTTTTCTTAGGAAGTTATAAGGGTTAAAAGTTGACCAACAATGTCTCATTTTTACAACAAAATTTACAAAACCATTTTTTTAGGGACCACATCACATTTGAAGTCACTTTGAGGGGTCTATATGGCAGAAAACAGCCCAAAGTGACACCATGCACCTCTCAAGCTGATCAAAACCACTTTCAAGAAGTTTATTAACCCTTCAGAAGTTTCACAGGAGCAGAAGCAACGTGGAAAGAAAAAAATTAACATTTAACTTTTTAGTCATAAAAATGATGTTTTAGCAACAATTTCTTTATTTTCACAAGGGTAAAAGGAGAAAGTGGACAGATAAAGTTGTGCAATTTCTCATGAGTACGCCGATACCCCATATGTGGGGGAAAAACACTGTTTGGGCGCATGGCAGGGCTCGGAAGGGAAGGAGCACAGTTTTCAAGCGAAAATTGGCTAGAAATAAGATTGGACGCCACGTAGCATTTGGAAAGCCCCTGATGTGCCTAAACAGTGGAAACTCCCCACAAGTGACCCCATTTTGTAAACTAGACCCCCAAGGAACTTATCTAGATGTGTGGTAAGCACTTTGAACCCCCTAGTGTTTCACTAAAGCTTATATTGCCCGGAGGTGAAAAAAAAATCCTATTTTTGTTCCCACAAAGATGATCTTTTAGTCCCCAATTTTTAATTTTCCCAAGGGTAAAAGAAGAAATTGGACCCCAAAACTTGTCCAATTTGTCCTGAGTACGCTGATACCGCTGGGCACATGTCGGGGCTTGGAAGGAAAGTAGTGTCGTTTTGGAATGCAGACTTTGATGGAATGGTCAGTGTTCCTCATGTGGCATTTGCAGAGCCCCTGATGTGCCTAAACAGTTAAAAAAAAAACCTACAAGTGACATCATTTCGGAAACTACTAAGTAAATTAGTAAAAAAGAACAAAAATAATAGGACCAAGGAGCAATATAAAAAATGTATAAATGTTATTATTACAAATCTAATATATAAAGCTCAAAGTGTGTATGTATGTGTGTATGTATGTATGTATGTGTGTGTGTGTGTATGTGTGTATGTCCGGGATAGGCATCCGCACTGTCGCAGCTACAGCCACAAAATTTGGCAGTCACACGTCTGGACCCCGAGAGCGTCCTAAGCTATGTTGTGAGGCGAAATTTTAACCCCGCGCGTTCCAATTCACCAAACAATTTTGCCCCATCTACATACTGTGGGGAAAAGTGTGTGCGCGTCAAGCCCCGCCCCTCATTATGATGTCACAATGCCCCTATTTGCATACTGGGGAAGCAGTGTGTGTGTCAAGCCCCGCCCCTCATTATGATGTCACAATGGTTGCCATGGCGACGCTGATGTCATCAAAGGTTGCAAGCCCTGCCGCCGCTCATTATGATGTCATAATGGTTGACTATGGATTGGAGGATGTGTGATGAGTATATGGGCACCGGACTATGGGATGGAGGATATGTATTATGGGTATATGGGCACGGGACTATGGGATGGCGGATATGTATGATGGGTATATGGGCACGGGACTATGGAATGGCGGATATGTATATGGGCACGGGACTATGGTATGGAGGATATGTATGATGGGTATATGGGCACGGGACTATGGGATGGCGGATATGTATATGGGCACGGGACTATGGGATGGAGGATGTATGATGGGTATATGGGCACTGGACTATGGGATAGAGGATATGTATGACGGGTATATGGGCATGGGACTATGGGATGGCGGATATGTATATGGGCACGGGACTATGGGATGGAGGATATGTATGATGGGTATATGGGCATGGGACTATGAGATGGCGGATATGTATGATGGGCATATGGGCACGGGACTATGGGATGGAGGATATGTATGATGGGTATATGGGTATGGGACTATGAGATGAAGGATGTGTGATGGGTATATGGGCACTCGACTATGGGATGGCGAATATGTATGATGGGTATATGGGCATGGGACTATGAGATGAGAATATGTATGATGGGTATATGGGCATGGGACTATGGGATGGAGAATATGTATGATGGGTATATGGGCATGGGACTATGGGATGGAGGATGTGTGATGGGTATATGGGCACTCGACTATGGGATGGAGGATATGTATGATGGGTATATGGGCACGGGCCTATGGGATCGTGGCTATGTATGATGGGTATATGGGCACGGGACTATGGGATGGAGGATAATTATAATTTTCTATAACTAACCACAGTTAGTTACTATGCCCGGGCAGCGCCGGGCTCTTCAGCTACAAGCCCCGCCCCTCATTATGATGTCACAATGGTTGCCATGGCGACGCTGATGTCATCATAGGTTGCAAGCCCTTCCGCCGCTCATTATGATGTCATAATGGTTGACTATGAGATGGAGGATGTGTGATGGGTATATGGGCACTGGACTATGGGATGGAGGATATGTATGACGGGTATATGGGCTCGGGACTATGGTATGGCGGATGTGTATGACGGGTATATGGGCACTGGACTATGGGATGGAGGATATGTATGACGGGTATATGGGCACGGGACTATGGGATGGAGGATATGTATGACGGGTATATGGGCACGGGCCTATGGTATGGAGGATATGTATGATGGGTATATGGGCACGGGACTATGGGATGTCGGATATGTATATGGGCACGGGACTATGGGATGGAGGATATGTATGATGAGTATATGGGCACGGGACTATTGGATGGAGGCTATGTATGACGGGTATATGGGCATGGGACTATGGGATGGAGGATGTGTGATGGGTATATGGGCACTCGACTATGAGATGGAGGATATGTATGATGGGTATATGGGCATGGGACTATGGGATAGAGAATATGTATGATGGGTATATGGGCATGGGACTATTGGATGGAGGATGGGTATATGGGCACTCGACTATGGGATGGAGGCTATGTATGACGGGTATATGGGCACGGAACTATGGGATGGAGGATGTGTGATGGGTATATGGGCACTCGACTATGGGATGGAGGATGTATGATGGATATATGGGCACTCGACTATGGGATGGAGGATATGTATGATGGGTATATGGGCACGGGCCTTTGGGATCGTGGATATGTATGATGGGTATATGGGCACGGGACTATGGGATGAAGGATAATTATAATTTTCTATAACTAACCACAGTTAGTTACTATGCCCGGGCAGCGCCGGGCTCTTCAGCTACAAGCCCCGCCCCTCATTATGATGTCACAATGGTTGCCATGGCGACGCTGATGTCATCATAGGTTGCAAGCCCTTCCGCCGCTCATTATGATGTCATAATGGTTGACTATGAGATGGAGGATGTGTGATGGGTATATACCCATATGGGCACTGGACTATGGGATGGAGGATATGTATGACGGGTATATGGGCTCGGGACTATGGTATGGCGGATGTGTATGACTGGTATATGGGCACTGGACTATGGGATGGAGGATATGTATGACGGGTATATGGGCACGGGACTATGGGATGGAGGATATGTATGACGGGTATATGGGCACGGGCCTATGGTATGGAGGATATGCATGATGGGTATATGGGCACGGGACTATGGGATGGAGGATATGCATGACGAGTATATGGGCACGGGACTATGGGATGGAGGCTATGTATGACGGGTATATGGGCACGGGACTATGGGATGGAGGATGTGTGATGGGTATATGGGCATGGGACTATGGGATGGAGGCTATGTATGACGGGTATATGGGCACTCGACTATGGGATGGAGGATATGTATGATGGGTATATGGGCATGGGACTATGGGATGGAGAATATGTATGAAGGGTATATGGGCATGGGACTATTGGATGGAGGATGGGTATATGGGCACTCGACTATGGGATGGAGGATATGTATGATGGGTATATGGGCACGGGACTATGGGATGGAGGATTATTATAATTTGTTATAACTAACCACAGTTAATTACTATGCCCGGGCAGCGCCGGGCTCTTCAGCTAGTAAAGGATAAAATCGGAATGTAATACTGCAGTTGTAAATAAGGGAATCAGCATCACCTAGATACCACACTGAGACCAGGTCAGTATAAATTAATTAATGCAATCCATATATATCACATATGACCATGACAATGATACAAAAATTAATAATGAGCCATATATGAAACATCCATACAAAAATAAAAATACAAATAACAGCCAGATATAAAGTGCAATAAAATGTATATACATACATATATATATATATATATATGCATCTACACACATGCATATGAGTAATACATGTGGTAAAAAAAAACCTACCTGAAATATACATATATATACACACTAGCTGAAGAGCCCGGCGCTGCCCGGGCATAGTAACTAACTGTGGTTAGTTATAACAAATTATAATTATCCTCCATCCCATAGTCCCGTGCCCATATACCCATCATACATGTCCACCATCCCATAGGCCCGTGCCCATATACCCATCATACATATCCTCCATCCCATAGTCGAGTGCCCATATACCCATCCTCCATCCAATATTCCCATGCCCATATACCCATCATACATATTCTCCATCCCATAGTCCCATGCCCATATACCCATCATACATCCTCCATCCCATAGTCGAGTGCCCATATACCCATCATACATATCCACTATCCCATAGGCCCGTGCCCATATACCCATCATACATATCCTCCATCCCATAGTCGAGTGTCCATATACCCATCATACATCCTCCATCCCATAGTCCCGTGCCCATATACTCGTCATACATATCCTCCATCCCATAGTTCCGTGCCCATATACCCGTCATACATATCCTCCATACCATAGTCCCGTGCCCATATACCCATCATGCATATCCTCCATACCATAGTCCCGTACCCATATACCCGTCATACATATCCTCCATCCCATAGTCCCGTGCCCATATACCCGTCATACATATCCTCCATCCCATAGTCCAGTGCCCATATACCCGTCATACACATCCGCCATACCATAGTCCCGAGCCCATATACCCGTCATACATATCCTCCATCCCATAGTCCAGTGCCCATATACATATCCGCCATCCCATAGTCCCATGCCCACATACCCATCATACATATCCTCCATCCCATAGTCCCATGCCCATATACCCATCACACATCCTCCATCTCATAGTCAACCATTATGACATCATAATGAGCGGTGTAAGGGCTTGCAACCTATGATGACATCAGCGTCGCCATGGCAACCATTGTGACATCATAATGAGGGGCGGGGCTTGTAGCTGAAGAGCCCGGCGCTGCCCGGGCATAGTAACTAACTGTGGTTAGTTATAGAAAATTATAATTATCCTCCATCCCATAGTCCCGTGCCCATATACCCATCATACATATCCACGATCCCATAGGCCCGTGCCCATATACCCATCATACATATCCTCCATCCCATAGTCCCATGCCCATATACCCATCATACATATTCTCATCTCATAGTCCTATGCCCATATACCCATCATACATATGCGCCATCCCATAGTCGAGTGCCCATATACCCATCACACATCCTTCATCTCATAGTCCCATGCCCATATACCCATCATACATATCCTCCATCCCATAGTCCCGTGTCCATATGCCCATCATACATATCCGCCATCTCATAGTCCCATGCCCATATACCCATCATACATATCCTCCATCCCATAGTCCCGTGCCCATATACATATCCGCCATCCCATAGTCCCATGCCCATATACCCGTCATACATATCCTCCATCCCATAGTCCAGTGCCCATATACCCATCACACATCCTCCATCCCATAGTCCCGTGCCCATATACATATCCGCCATCCCATAGTCCCGTGCCCATATACCCATCATACATATCCTCCATCCCATAGTCCCGTGCCCATATACATATCCGCCATTCCATAGTCCCGTGCCCATATACCCATCATACATATCCGCCATCCCATAGTCCCGTGCCCATATACCCGTAATACATATCCTCCATCCCATAGTCCGGTGCCCATATACTCATCACACATCCTCCAATCCATAGTCAACCATTATGACATCATAATGAGCGGCGGCAGGGCTTGCAACCTTTGATGACATCAGCGTCGCCATGGCAACCATTGTGACATCATAATGAGGGGCGGGGCTTGACACGCACACACTGCTTCCCCAGTATGCAAATAGGGGCATTGTGACATCATAATGAGGGGCGGGGCTTGACGTGCACACACTTTTCCCCACAGTATGTAGATGGGGGCAAAATTGTTTGGTGAATTGGAACGCGCGGGGTTAAAATTTCACCTCACAACATAGCTTAGGACGCTCTCGGGGTCCAGACGTGTGACTGTGCCAAATTTTGTGGCTGTAGCTGCGACGGTGCGGATGCCTATCCCGGACATACACACATACACACACACACATACATACACACATACATACACACTTTGAGCTTTATATATTAGATATACAAATATCTCTCATATATAACAAATATAAAGTGCAGTAGTGCAAAACAAGTGGACCAAATAACGGACCAACTTGAGAGAATATAGAGAGAACTGCAAGCTAGCAGCAGGGTTTATAAATAAAATCGAGTGATTTAGTAGTTCAAAAAATACTGCCCATAATAATAAATATGTCAAACGGTGCATATATCAAAATCCAACCTGGATGGAGTGTGGGCAGGAAGACGCTGTAAGAGAATGGTCAGCAATAATATACTGAGCAGCCATGAGCAACAAGGCAGCCATGTTATGAAAGTTAGGAAAGAATATATTCAACTTTTACAATAGAAATAATACGATGTTCTCTGTAAAAGCAGATGGAGGATGTAAAATGAGATCATGCCCATTAACCAATTTAGTAGATGTGCATACAGGTAAATTGGATCAGCCTCAGGGCAATGAGAAACTAAAACCAACAAATATATGGGAAATATGTGTATTCATGATAGTCTTAGTAGAAAACAGATTTCTGCAATTGTCAAATGTATGAATTTATGGGTTTAGTCTAAGAGCAGTAATAAGATTAATGACAGTAGTTAGAGATAATATTGGATTTATGTGTTTCTTAATGTGGTCTGGTAAAAAGTTAATTACTGATGTAATATTGTGTTACTTTTTCCTTTGTCCAAAAAGATATGATGTAAACATATACACCCTTTGCTATAATATGTATACAGCTTGCTTGCATAATGTATAAAAAGCCCCTGTTACTGTTGCTCGGGGCCATTCCATCGCCATCATGCCGCTGTGCCTCACCATGGCCAGGGCACAGAGCCTTATCATCGCCAGACTTCCTAGCGAATCTCTGCCCGTCTGATTTCCTGTTTTTGCCCGTATATTTCAACTTCTCTGATTATCTGTTCTGTTTTGCCGTGTATCGCTGAATAAACTTCGACCTCAGCTTGATAAGAGATCGTCTCAGACCTTCTTCCCGGCTCTTCCACCTCTCCTAATCAGGACTCTTTTTCTTACAAGTGGCGATTGCCAGCCAGGAGGAGCAGCTCCGGAGAGCGGCCTCCAGAAGAACCACCGGAAGAAAGCTGTAGAGGAGGGCTTGGAGGTTGGAAGAGTGAAGAAAAAAACAAAAAAACGCGTATGGCCATACGTTAAACCGGTCAAAGGAAGCCAGCCTGAAGAACCTCTCATGATCGCTCCGAGACCGCCTGCCCGATTTTTTATAAGAAAACCACGGACAAAGAAAAAGACTATAAAAAGATGAGTAACTAAGAAGAAGCTATCTACAAGGACGTGAGAATTTTTTTGTGCCCGGTAGCAAGAAGCTTTAAAAGGGTGTGGGGAGATGCCTGGCAAGCTAACGAGTGAGGCTGGAATCACGGCTGCACCTCTTTTGATATCTGGTGGACCCCAAACAGCCGGCAGGTGGTCTTCCATTCGAGAGAGGTGTGAGTATCTGTCATGATCCAGTGTTGGATCTGGCGGTATTAAAAGCACAAAGTGAACTTTTTTTACTTTGGTTAAGTTCAAAGGTGTTTTGACTGTCCCCGGTGTTGGTTGTGGTATTGCACTTTGGGTTTTTGTGCACTTAATTAGGTATCAGGTGTGACACCCTATAAAGGTGTGCTAGAGGTGTGCAATCACTGCCTGTGATATTGTGAGTTTGTGTTCACTCTGTTTTTGGAGAGCCTGGAGGAAGGATGGAGCTGGTGAGGAGTCCTGCGCAGCTTAGCCAGGGGGGACGTGTTGCAGCTATGGTGTCTGGACGAAGGGCTGGCATGGCGTGGTGGAGTCGCAGTGATGGTGTCAGCGGGAAGTGTCTGCATGGGCTGGTGGAGTGGCGACTATGGAGAGTGGCACTCACCATGTGGGACTTGGCCGCTGAGCTGGACTCAAGCATGCTTGACTTCGTGGCAGAAGCTGAACACTTCCTTGGGACTCTGGTACTAAGCAGCTGCAACTGGTGTTGGACTCTGCTCCAAGGCTGCACTAAGGTGGAGGATCCTGTTATGGTGATGGATCCAGGTGGAGGAGAAGATGCACTCAGGTGGAGGGCTCTGTTGCTAGGAGCGCACGCAACAGAGCAAAGCTAAGTGGTGTTTCCCCTGTATTGTCTCTTTCCTCATGTGTGTTATTAGTGCAGTGGTGGGATTAGTCTCCGCACCGACCCATTCCCTAGTGAGGGTTTAGGGTCAGGGTGAGCAAGGGCGTTAAGGTACGCGTGCGGCGACAGGTGAGGAGCCTGTTTAGGGAATGTAAGGAGTGCAGGGACACTGGCTCAGGGGAGCTTAGGAGGTCTCCATGTCCCCATTCCCTATCGCAGGGCCCACCATTGTTAAAGTTTCCCAGGTTCCCCCTTTATTATTTAAATTCGCCTTACTGGAGGCAGGGTTTCCAGATTTTATGTATAACGTGTAATTCCCAAATTCGCCAGGTGGAGGCGGCGTATCCACCTGCACGTTCTTATTATTTAAATTCGCCCCACTGGAGGCGGTGTATCCAGGGTCACGTGTGTTTTGGGTCCGCCTTGCGGTAACATGACCATGACAGTATCTAACTTTGCTTAAATTGCATTTGTTGATACTAGAACAGAGTAAAATTCGTCCTTGTAGACCACTGTAAATATGGAGTGGTTACGGAAGCAGGCAGAGAAATATGCTGGCACACCCCAGCTGGAGGGGGTTAATGTGGAAACCACGTGGTTGAATTGTATGCGTTGGTTTACCACAGAGAACAGGGAACTAGATAGAAAAAAATTGCTAGGGTAAGATAATAGTCAAGTAGTGACTTTGTGTAAGACAGTCATAACTTTTGATCAGGCTCTTGATAGGCAGCTTACACAACAATATGTTAACATGATCACCCGGGGAGGGGCAGCGTATAGGGAGAGATTAGAAAAGCTGAGTGAGATGCTGGAGCTAGCACGGAAGCACAGAGAGGAGGGGTGCGAGCAGCAGCAGCAGCTGAGAGCAGTTATGTCACAGATGGACACTGCAGCTTCGAGACACAGTGCTGATGTAAATACAGTTGTAGACTGGAGTAGAGAGGAGAATGAGTGAAGTAGTACATAACAAGATATAGTGTCCCAACAGCTCCAGCTTATGCAGACACAGTTGAGGAAAGATATATTGTCCCGACAGCTCCAGCACATGCAGACCCTAGGTTAGGTGTGATGCTGCTTCTATCCCGAGAAAAAAATCCCAGGCCAAATTTATTAAAAAAAAAAAAAAAAAATGTTGCCTAATTGGGAAGAAAGTAAGGGAGTGTTTTATTAGGACGATGCAATCCGAGGTGAAGGGTGATGAGTCTAATGTTTTTGGGTACCATTCTCCTCGGGGTGTATCTGCTGATTCAGGGAGGCCAGGAGGGTACGGCCAGCTGCCGAGAATGGGCAGGTCCCGTTCGGCAGAGCCCCTACGGGATCCCATGAGAAGTCCCCCTTGTGTTATTTTTTTGTGTTCATCTAGGACATGTTAGACGTTTTCATCCCAACCTTGTGTTTTCGTCCCAACCTTGTGCCAGGAATTGTACCCCGAGAACCCCGGGCACCATTTAACCCCCAACAGCCCTGGGAGTTCTCTAGGCCACCTTTCGGAGTTAGACCTCCGTACCCAGCAGTGAATGACCTTAGGCAGTATCAGCAGTACAACGGCCTTCAAATGGTTAACCCAGTCTCACAGGAGCCTTCTGCTCCTGCTCCTTCCCCAACGGCTTTCACTTATCCGCGTCCGGAGGTCCATGCTATACAGGGAGGGGTCACTCCTCCTCATCCCTACGCTCCCCTGATCAAGGAGCTACGGGAACATGAGGATCGGACCCTGACTAAGGATCTCTTTGGGGGGGAGGTGGCGGCTGTTGGACGGAAGCAGTGTCCAGATGGGGATGATGGATTTTTCGGGCTTCCCACGGCAGGTAACACTGATTGATGGAGTGCTCCCCCTGTTCCCCTTACCCTCCTTGCCCCCCTTTCCCTGGGCGGGGACGGTAGACCTTATGTCAGAGGGAGAATAGAGGGGCTGCCTTGGGAAGACATCCTCATCGATACAGGAGCCTCAGTTTCAGTAACAAGACACAAATTGCAGTCACCCCCTGGACTGCCTGAGAATACCATTTTGGTAGGATTCGGGGGGCTCCTGTATTCAAGCAGTAAAAAGTCGTCCAGTGAACCTGAGATTTCAGGACACAGGGGGATCTCGAAGCAAAGGGGTCTTCGATGCGCTTTTTTGGTAAACCCACAGTTACGGTCCACTATTTTGGGTACTGATGTTTTAGGAGCAATGGGAATTGTTGTTGATTTATGTGACAAAGTTCTGTGGCGGAACAAAGAAGCCACTATCTGTTCTGTAATTGTACCTGTGGAGGAGGATGAGGGGAGTCACAAATTACCCATTGCTAGCTTCGGATTAGGTTCTAATGAAAATGTTGAAAATACTGACAATGATGTTCTGAAAAATGAATTGAAGCAAAGGTTCCCTGAATTGTGGATCTCAAAGAAAACTGATTGTGGGTTAATGCAAACTCAGGTTAAAATTGATGGTGAAAAACTGCCACCTTTCCAGCGTCAGTACCGTATTCCTGAGGACGCCATCCCTTACATAAGGGTTGCAGTCAGTGAATTGGAGAAGCAAGGTGTTGTTGTGAAAGGTAATTCCCCATGTAACAGTCCTATTTTACCTGTAAAAAAGGAAGATGGCAGTTTTCGAATGGTAGTAGACCTGAGACTTGTAAATAAGTACACTCCCTCAGCTGCTCACCTTGTTGCATCTGTCCCTGAAGTTATGTCACAGCTGAGGTGTGATTGTAACGTGTTTTCTTGTTTAGACATTGCAAATGGCTTTTTTCTCAGTACCCCTAACACCTGAATCTGCCCTCCGCTTTGCATTCACTTTTGAGAATGTGCAATTCCTGTTCACACGGTTGCCCATGGGATTTCACAGTTCTCCTGTGTATTTCCATCAGGCATTGGCTCAAGTGTTAGAACCCCTTGGCTACGGAGACAAAGTCTTAGGGTTAGTTCACACGTACCGGAACTCTCGCGGAAATTACCGCGAGAATTCCAGAATTCCATTCCGTGGGAAAATCGCATTTTAAATTCCAGCGATTTTCCCACGGAAAAACTAGCATTTTGCAAGCGGATTTAGCTTGCAAAATGCTAGCGTTTTCCAAGCGATCTGTAGCATCACTTGGAGAACTGATTGACAGGTTGGTCACACTCGTCAAACATATTGTTTGACAAGTGTGACCAACTTTTTACTACTGAGGCCGCCTATGCAGCATCAATAGTAAAAGATAAAATGCAAAAAAAAATAAAACATGGTGTTATTCTTACCTTCCAACGTCCCGCGCAGCCGTTTCCAGTAATCCTTTGCGAAAATGCCCACGATGACGTCCGTTCTCGCGGGATCGCGATGTCTCGCGGTAATTCGCGATGACGTCGCACGAATGACCGCGATACTTCGCGATCCCGCGAGAACGGACGCCATCGCGGGCATTTTCGCAAAGGATTACTGGGAACGAGAGCGTGGAGAGAAGCGGGAAGGCTGCGTGGGACGCCGGAAGGTAAGAATAACAATATTTTTTATTTTAAATTCTATTTTTTACAGGGATATGGTACCCAAAGCCCGGAGGACAGTCTCCTCTCCTCCGCACCGTGGGTACCATCCGCAAATGTTCTGCTTATTTTCCGCATGGTGTGCACAGCCACATGCGGGAAGTAAGCGGAACAATGCATTCCTATGGGTGCGGGATCGCCGCGATTCCGCAAAATTAATGAGCATGCTGCGGTTTTTACCGCGAAGCGATTCCGCTGCGGTAAAAACCGCAGCATTAGCACAGCATTGCAGAATCCCATAGGAATGCATGGGATGCTTATGTTTCGCGTTTTCACGGCAAAATCGCGCGGTTAAAACCTCCGCGGAAACGCGAAAAAACGCCACGTGTGAACTCAGCCTTACAGTATGTGGATGATCTATTGATTCAAACTGTCGATGAATGTGAACACAAAGAGACCCTTGAAAATGTTTGCCAGGCTTTACAAGATGCAGGACTCAAAATGAGTTTAGACAAAGTACAATTGATGAAATCAGAGGTTAAATTTCTGGGTGTATCTGTCTCAGCAGAAGGAAAGAAACCCATGCATGATAGGGTTAAAGCTATTCAGGCTGTCCCCATACCAACTAACATTACTGAGCTCAGAAAATTTTTGGGTTTTATCAATTTTTCCAGAGAAGTTATTGAAGATTTTGCTTATCTGGCTAAACCACTGTATGATTTATTGAAAGATGTTAAGGATGATTTTGCACCTGTCAATGTGGAGGGTGCCGCCTTACAGGCTTTTGAGGGATTGAAGCGCGCCCTTACCGCAGCTGCCTCATTGGTTAACCCTGACCCTTCCCAGCCTTTTTTACATTCAGACTCATACTGGTGATGTCTCTATTTCTTCTGTGCTTCTACAAAAATGGCCCAAAGAAAGCCCAGAAGTGTCTAGTCAGTTGTATGCCCTAGGTTACTACTCTAGGCTGCTTACACCCGTGGAGAAAGGATTCACTTTGTGCATAAAGCACCTACTGGGCGTTCACTGGACTATGAATCAAGTGAGACATATAGTGGGATTTGCTCCTTTAATTTTACAAACCCCGCATGTCACTTTAAAAACTTTGCTGAAAGGAAAAGCTTCAGGTATTAATTCACACAGAATGGCTCAATGGATCATTGATTTTGAGACTAGAGACTTACAAGTTGAAGTGGGTGAGAAATATCACTTAGCCCAGATGATATAATATGCAGGAAAAAGTCACGATTGTCAAATTGAACAGGCTAATGTCACTCCCTCCCCCTTCCGAACAGATTTCCAAGAAGGAATTTCTTGTGCCTATATCGACGGAGCTTGATATTGGCATGAGGGGCATTACGTCACTGGCTTCGCTGTGTGACTTCCAGCTAAGCCATTGCTGCTGCAGTATAAACTCCCTGGTCATTTCTCCGCTCAAAGAGCTGAATTGGAAGCAGCTTTACAGGTCATTCTTGTGTGTACAGAGACAATGAATATTTTCAGTGTTGTTTCAGCCCTCACCCTGTATCTCAATGTATGGGCCCTGAGGGGGATGGTTGATTCTCAGAACAAGCCCTTGCAATATGCAGACATTCTAAAACAAATTGAGCCGCGGGGCAAAGAATTCCCGAATTTATGGTCCTTCTGTAAAATTAAAGGGCACCAGAAGTTGATTCCTGACCCCCACATCCTTGGCAATGCAGATGTAGACCACGCAGCCAAGGAAGCTGCACTCACAGGCGATGACAAATATCCCCAAGAAGTCATCGCTGCAGTCACTAAAAAATCCCGGACGAGCCCCCCCCCTTGTTTTTTCTCCTTCAAGATCTCGTAAAGGCACAAGAGAAGGATGGAGACTCATCTCTGTTCAATTCCCTTGAGTCCCTGCCCATTGAAGGGGACAGGCTGATGCCTTACATCCCAACAACAATGATTAAGTCTTTGCTCAAATTTCAAGCTACAAAGTTGTTAAAATTGTTCATATTGATCAGTGTAGACTTCTTAATTATCTTACTGAGATTTCTGGTAAGGACTGATGCTCCACTTTTTTTTCTATTTTCTCCAGGTCAGCTGAAGATTTTCATATTCGACTCCTACGACCATGGATTTATTAGATGATCGGGAGAAGATGCTTCACACTATACAGTGGGACTCTGATAGTGTGAGAGGGGGAGAAGATCAGTAAAATCCAGAAGCCAAAGAATGAGAAGAAAAAGACCAAAAGACTTAACTATTGTGCAACTTATTTTTTTCGGGACTATTTGAATTATTTTTTTATTATGTGTTTGTGCTATTTTTAGGGACTTTTGCCCACACACATGTGCATAAAGCGCTGAATGACCTCAATATTCTTATTTTCAATAATTAACCCATGAATATTACAGTACTGTATGTTGTACTCTGGACAGAGTACAAGAGGGGGATTTGTAAGAGAATGGTCAGCCATAATATACTGAGCAGCCATGAGCAACGAGGCAGCCATGTTATGAAAGTTAGGAAAGAATATATTCAACTTTTACAATAGAAATAATACGATGTACTCTGTAAAAGCAGATGGAGGATGTAAAATGAGATCATGCCCATTAACCAATTTAGTAGATGTGCATACAGGTAAATTGGATCAGCCTCAGGGCAATGAGAAACTAAAACCAACGAATATATGGGAAATATGTGTATTCATGATAGTGTTAGTAGAAAACAGACTTCTGCAATTGTCAAATGTATGAATTTATGGGTTTAGTCTAAGAGCAGTAATAAGATTAATGACAGTAGTTAGAGATAATATTGGATTTATGTGTTTCTTAATGTGGTCTGGTAAAAAGTTAATTACTGATGTAATATTGTGTTACTTTTTCCTTTGTCCAAAAAGATATGATGTAACTAGTGTTGAGCATTCCGATACCGCAAGTATCGGGTATCGGCCGATACTTGCTGTATCGGAATTCCGATACCGACTTCCGATATTTTTTCAATATCGGAATTCGGCATCGGAATCGGAAGTTCAGTTGATTGACGGCCTGACGTCATCATGATGCGCGGTGTGTGCGCATCATGATGCGCCGTCATTTCGGGCCTTCCGGGGGTCTCTGCCGGCCTGCCGGGGGGCTGTGCCGGCCTGCCGGGGGGCTGTGTGGACTGCCCGGGGTCTGTACCGGCCTGCCGGGGGGCTGTGCCGGCCTGCCGGTGGTCTGTGCACCCTGTGGGGGTCTGTACCGGCCTGCCGGGGGGCTGTGCCGGCCTGCCGGGGGGCTGTGCTGATGTCCGGGGGTCTGTGCAAGCATCGTCCGATGGGACTACAAGTCCCATCGGGCGATGCCTGCTACCATGACAGTGATTGACACATTAGCCAATGATGGGACAGTAGTAGTCCCATCATCCGGCTAATGTGTTAAATGTTAAAAAAAAAAAAAAAAAATACTACATACATACTACATGCATGCTACATACATACTACATGCATGCTACATACATACTACATACATACTACATACATGCTACATACATACTGCATGCTACATACATACTACATACATACTACATGCATGCTACATACATACTACATATATACTACATACATACTACATACATGCTACATACATACTGCATGCTACATACATACTACATACATACTACATGCATGCTACATACATACTACATATATACTACATACATACTACATACATGCTACATACATACTGCATGCTACATACATACTACATACATACTACATACATACTACATGCATGCTACATACATACTACATGCATGCTACATACATACTACATGCATGCTACATGCATGCTACATACATACTACATGCTACATACATACCACATATATACTACATACATACAATACATTCATACAATACATACATAGACATACAGTACATATAACATAGAGTAACATACTTACCAATACTTGTCACATTGTTCCCCGAAGCCATTGTCTTTTCCGGGATAAATATTAACATAACAAACCACAAAAATACTCACCCACGATCCGAAGCAGTCCACGAGTGTGTCCCACGACGATCTTGGGTAGAGAACTGCAGCATCAGATGATGCTGCCGTTCTCTACGGGCTGCAGGAATCCAATGACGGAAGGTAGGTATCCTTCCGCACTGTATTCCTCCGCCACTTAAAAAAAAAAAAGTCCCTAGTCTCACTTTATGCCATTGCTGCGTGGGAATTTCCCACACAGCAATGGCATAAAGTGAGACTAGGGACTTTTTTTTTTTTAAGTGGCGGAGGAATACAGTGCGGAAGGATACCTACCTTCCGTCATTGGATTCCTGCAGCCCGTAGAGAACGGCAGCATCATCTGATGCTGCAGTTCTCTACCCAAGATCGTCGTGGGACACACTCGTGGACTGCTTCGGATCGTGGGTGAGTATTTTTGTGGTTTGTTATGTTAATATTTATCCCGGAAAAGACAATGGCTTCGGGGAACAATGTGACAAGTATTGGTAAGTATGTTACTCTATGTTATATGTACTGTATGTCTATGTATGTATTGTATGAATGTATTGTATGTATGTAGTATATATGTGGTATGTATGTAGCATGTAGTATGTATGTAGCATGCATGTAGTATGTATGTAGCATGCATGTAGTATATATGTAGTATGTATGTAGCATGTAGTATGTAGCATGCATGTAGTATATATGTAGTATGTATGTAGCATGTAGTATGTATGTAGCATGCATGTAGTATATATGTAGTATGTATGTAGCATGTAGTATGTATGTAGCATGCATGTAGTATATATGTAGTATGTATGTAGCATGTAGTATGTATGTAGCATGTAGTATGTATGTAGCATGCATGTAGTATATATGTGGTATGTATGTAGCATGCATGTAGCATGCATGTAGTATGTATGTAGTATGTATGTAGTATATATGTAGTATGTATGTAGCATGCATGTAGCATGCAGTATGTATGTAGCATGCATGTAGTATATATGTAGTATGTATGTAGCATGTAGTATGTAGCATGCATGTAGTATATATGTAGTATGTAGCATGTAGTATGTATGTAGCATGCATGTAGTATATATGTGTTATGTATGTAGCATGTAGCATGCATGTAGCATGCATGTAGTATGTATGTAGTATATATGTGGTATGTATGTAGCATGCAGTATGTATGTAGCATGCATGTAGCATATATGTAGTATGTATGTTGCATGTAGTATTTATGTAGTATGAATGTAGCATGTATGTAGTATGTAGTATGAATGTAGCATGTATGTAGTATGCATGTTGTATGTATGTAGCATGTAATTTTTTTTTTTTTTTTTTTTTTTTTTTTACATTTAACACATTAGCCGGATGATGGGACTACTACTGTCCCATCATTGGCTAATGTGTCAATCACTGTCATGGTAGCAGGCATCGCCCGATGGGACTTGTAGTCCCATCGGACGATGCCTGCACAGACCCCCGGAGCCTGCACAGACCACCGGCAGGCCGGCACAGCCCCCCGGCAGGCCGGCACAGCCCCCCGGAGCCTGCACCTCCCCCCGGCAGGCCGGCACAGCCCCCCGGCAGGCCGGCACAGACCACCGGCAGGCCGGCACAGACCACCGGAGCCTGCACAGACCCCCTGGCAGGCCGGCACAGCCCCCCGAAAGGCCCGTACAGACCCCAGAGAGGCTGTACAAGGGCAGGAAAGGGTTTTTCTTATTCCGATACCGGAAGTCCCATAGACTTGAATGGGACTTCCGGTATCGGAATCGGCGATACCGATACTTTTTTTAAAGATCGGCCGATACCATCCGATACGATACTTTGAAGTATCGGACGGTATCGCTCAACTCTAGATGTAACCATATACGCCTTTTGCTATAATATGTATACAGCTTGTTTGCATAATGTATAAAAAGCCCCTGTTACTGTTGCTCGGGGCCATTCCATCGCCATCATGCCGCTGTGCCTCACCATGGCCAGGGCACAGAGCCTTATCATCGCCAGACTTCCTAGCGAATCTGTGCCCGTCTGAATTCCTGTTTTTGCCCGCATATTTCAACTTCTCTATCTGTTCTGTTTTGCCGTGTATCTCTGAATAAACTTCGACCTCAGCTTGATAAGAGATCGTCTCAGACCTTCTTCCCGGCTCTTCCACCTCTCCTAATCAGGACTCTTTTTTCTTACAGACGCCAACGCGCGTTTTGCTTTGATGCTTCTTCGGGGGGCGTGTTGTCTAGTTGTCTAGATATATTGCTCAGATTTTATATATCAGTGGGTGGAAGTCCCTCGGAGCGGTAAACACGGTGCTTCTGGTCATGCGGTGAGGGGTTTGAAGCAATGGAGTCGGCGTCTGACGTCACTAATGCACTCCCACCACTGACACGACAGTGGGGAAGGCGCAGAATCAGTGACGTGTGGAGACGCGTAACCAAGGCAACGAGCTCGTCCGAATGCCAGGAAGCGCTCACCGCATCACATAACAAGAAAAACAGATGCAGGAGGGAGCGAGGAGGCAAGAAATATCCCCCTCTCTATATGTTAAGTCATGCCCATTGATTTAATGAAGCTAGTCTGATGTTAACCCTATGGGAGAGGGACAGAAGAAGAAAACAGCGTGCACATACCTTAAATAGTAGTACAGAAGAGTGACACTCAGTGGTGAAAAGAAGAAATTGAATAAGAAAGTGAAAAAATATCTGCAAAAAATATTAAAAATATAATATGAATAGAAAAAAATATATAAAGCAAAAAAAAAAATTTACACAAGTACATATATACACACATGCACATTTTTTGTATATATATATATATATATATATATATATATATGCCCACACACATGAGCATACATACATATGGTGATAAATATGCAGTGTTATAATAGTATGAAAAAACTATACATATATATATATATATATATATATATATATATATGTGTATGTATAAATCCAACAATGTAGACCAGCTCACTCCTGTGAACCACCTGGAACCTCAGCTGACCTGGTTAACTCCGTTGTGCCCGGATCTGGATGTAGGAGTCCATCCATACAAATGTGAACAACAACAAAGCAAAGTCCAGCAATAACGTGAGCAATCCAGGATGCTGTTAAAAATTTTTTTCTTTTTATTCATAAATCCATTAAAATGCAATGGTCCAAGCAGTTCAAAACAGCAATAATGCAGGAAAGTCGTGCAGATAGGACTACACATTTCAGCGGTAGAACCCGCCTTCTTCACGGTCCAGAATCTAATCTGCTTTCCAAACATGGAACCTTATATACATCCCCCTCCCATCAGGGTAATTATAAACATATGTGAGAGACTTAAAAACATGTGCTATAAAAGCAGATCAAACATATAAACTATCCACATATTGATCAGTATACAACATGCATAAAGATTATAAGGAAAGAATTCAACATATTGGAGAAAAGTACATTAGGAATGTCCGATAACCTGACCATAAGATTTAAGGCCCTGTGCACACAGTGCAGACTCCGTGCAGTTCCGCAGCAGATCTGGCCCTGCAGAACCGCAGCAGAAAAGCAGCAGAACTGCACGTGATGCACAGTACCATTAAAGGCTATGTAAAACAAAAAAGGCTGTGCATATGCTGCAGATTTTTCTGCGCAGATCTGGTGCAGAATAAAAGAAGCAGCATATCGCTTCTCCTGTGCGGCTCTGCTGCAGCTCTCCACCTGCTCCATTATAGAAATCTGCAGGCGGAAAATGCAGGGGAAATCCGCACAAAAACTGCACCAAATCTCCGATAAATCTGCACTAAATCTGCACTAAAACTGCAGGCAAAACGCAGATCATCTTACCTAAAGATTTAGCAAAATCTACGCGGAAAATTCCACAGCAGAATCCGCACCGTGTGCACATAGCCCCAGTGGTACAAAAACATAGAACAATAATATTAACCAGCATTATATAATACAAATATATCAATAGTGCATAATGATATCCAGGCGGTTATTAAAGCCCTGTGGCATGCGAGTCCCCAACTCAAATATCCACCTACTTTCTCTTGCAAGCATTTTTTTATGAAAATCTCCCCCTCGCAATGGTTTTTTTACATGCTCTATGCCCATAAAGGAGAAACCGCGTAAATCCCCACTATGCTTTTTTGAAAAATGTCGGGATACTACTGATGCACCAACCATAGGCAAATTACTAGCGTCTGATAGGTGTTTGCGGATTCTAGTTTTAAGGGGGTTCATCGTGCAACCTACATATTGCATACGGCATATATTGCAATTAATTAGATACACTACATTCTCCGTATTGATATATTTGTATTTTATAATGCTGGTTAATATTATTGTTCTATGTTTTTGTACCACTGGGGCTATGTGCACACGGTGCGGATTCTGCTGTGGAATTTTCCGCGTAGATTTTGCTAAATCTTTAAGTAAGATGATCTGCGTTTTGCCTGCAGTTTTAGTGCAGATTTATCGCAGATTTGGTGCAGTTTTTGTGCGGATTTCCCCTGCAGTTTCCGCCTGCAGGTTTCTATAATGGAGCAGGTGGAGAGCTGCAGCAGAGCCGCACAGGAGAAGCGATATGCTGCTTCTTTTATTCTGCACCAGATCTGCGCAGAAAAATCTGCAGCATATGCACAGCCTTTTTTGTTTTACATAGCCTTTAATGGTACTGTGCATCACGTGCAGTTCTGCTGCTTTTCTGCTGCGGTTCTGCAGGGCCAGATCTGCTGCGGAACTGCACGGAGTCTGCACTGTGTGCACAGGGCCTTAAATCTTATGGTCAGGTTATCGGACATTCCTAATGTACTTTTCTCCAATATGTTGAATTCTTTCCTTATAATCTTTATGCATGTTGTATACTGATCAATATGTGGATAGTTTATATGTTTGATCTGCTTTTATAGCACATGTTTTTAAGTCTCTCACATATGTTTATAATTACCCTGATGGGAGTGGGATGTATATAAGGTTCCATGTTTGGAAAGCAGACTAGATTCTGGACCGTGAAGAAGGCGGGTTCTACCGCTGAAACGCGTAGTCCTATCTGCACGACTTTCCTGCGTTATTGCTGTTTTGAACTGCTTGGACCATTGCATTTTAATGGATTTATGAATAAAAAGAAAACAAATTTTAACAGCATCCTGGATTGCTCACGTTATTGCTGGACTTTGCTTTGTCGTTGTTCATATATATATATATGTATCTCAGATGAAATACACAATATTGGAATTACTTTCAACAATAGCAGTGAACCACCATAAAATAAAAAAGTGAAAAAATCCATGACGGTTAATAAAATAACAATTCTTGAGGGATAATAAGAAATAATTTAATTTCAAAAATTGGTGACAACAGTCATAGAATCGAAATTTATTCGTATCTTAGACATGGAATCAGAGTTGGAAGGGACCTCCTGGACCATCTGGTCCAACCCCCTGCTCAAAGCAGGACTCGCTAAATCATTCCAGACAGATGTCTGTCCAGCCTCTGTTTGAAGACTTCCATTGAAGGAGAATTCACCACTTCTCGTGGCAGCCTGTTCCACTCATTGATCACTCTAACTGTCCAAAACTTTTTTCTAATATCTAATCTGTGTCTCCTCCCATTCAGTTTCATCCCATTGCTTCTAGTCTTTCCTTGTGCAAATGAGAATAAAGATGATCCTTCTACAATGTGACAGCCCTTGAGATATTTGTAGACAGCTATTAAGTCTCCTCTCAGTCTTCTCTTTTGCAAGCTAAACAATCCCAAATCATGAAACCTTTCCTCATAAGACAGGGTTTGCAGACCAGTCACCATTCTGGTCGCTCTTTTCTGAACTTGCTCCAGTTTGTTGATGTCTTTTTTAAAATGTGGTGCCCAAAACTGGACATAGTATTCCAGATGAGGTCAGACCAAAGAGGAGTAGAGGGCAATAATGACTTCACGTGATCTAGACTGTAAGCTTCTGTTAATACATCCTAGAATTGCATTTGCCTTTTGCTGCTGCATCACACTGTTGACTCATATTCAGACTGTGATCTATTAGTATACCCGAGTCTTTTTCACATGTGCTGTTGCTTAGCCCTATTCCTCCCATTTTGTATATGCTTTTTTCATTTTTATTGCCCAGATGTAGTACTTTGCATTTTTCCCTGTTAAAAACCATTCTGTTAGTTGCTGCCCACTGCTCCAGTTTATTTATATCTTTTTGAATCCTCTCTCTTCTCTAGTATTAGCTATCCCTCCTAGCTTTGTGTCATCTGCAAATTTAATCAGTTTACCCTCAATTCCTTTATCTAAATCGTTGATGAAGATGTAGAACAATATAGGGCCCAGGACAGAGCCCTGTGGTACCCCACTTGAGACATTCTTCCAACTGGATGTGCAGCCATTTACGACCACCCTTTGGGTCCGATCACAAAGCCAGTTATGAATCCACCTAACAGTTGCCTTGTCCATTCCATACCTAGTCATTTCTTCAATAAGGATTGTGTGAGATACTTTGTCAAATGCTTTGCTGAAGTCAAGATATACTATATCTACAGCATTTCCCTGATCCACCCAATCAGTGATTCTGTCATAGAAGGAAATTAAGTTAGTCTGACATGACTTATTAGTTACAAACCCATGCTGACTCTGTTTAAACACTTCATTCTTATCCAGGTACTTACATACATGTTGTTTAATAATTTGTTCAATGATCTTTCCTGGTATAGAAGTCAGACTAACCAGCCTATAGTTGCCTGGGTCCACCTTCTTCCCCTTTTTGAAGATAGGAACAACATTTGCTCTTCTCCAGTCTTCTGGGACTTCTCCTGTTCTCCAAGAATTTTAAAAGATTATGGAGAGGTGTTCAAAAATTTCTTCTGCTATCTCCTTCAGTACTCTGGGGTGTAATTCATCTGTCGTTATACTAAAGGGGCATCAGGAAGCAAAAAACCTTCAAATCTGAAAAAAATGTAAATAAAAAAGTGAGCGTTAAAATACATATAACACAAAGACAAACACTAAAATCATAAAAATGAAACAAAACTAAGAACCTCGTTAAGTCCCTTGGGACAAACACAGTCAATTTTGAAAATCCATTGTGTCTCCAATTGGGCCAATTCTTTCTTTGTATCTCCACCACGTTTATCATGTAAAACGTGATCAATACCACGAACCTGTAGTAGGTTGCTGTTACATCCATGTGCCAACTTAAAATGTCATGGTATGGGTTTGAGTTGATCAATAGACTGACAATTTGCCGTAGCTTGAATATCGAAAACATGTTCTCTCACTCTCAGGCGGAGCTGTTTCGAGGTGAGGCATATATAAAGCCACATGGGCACGTTGCGTAGTATACCACATTTTCAGTGGAGCAGGTAACGTGATGTGTAATTGAAAATTCTCCACATCCATCACTGGATTTAAATGAGGTAGAACGTTCCAAATTTTTGCATGCTGCACGATTCATGCAGGGAAGGAAAACCCATTTTGAACCTTTTGACCCAAAAGGACATTCACATTCTTGTCCTTTGTAATAACTATGACTCAGGAGATCCTTGTTTCTCTGATACGTAATAGAGAGTGATGGAGTGGTACTTTCAGCCAAAATACGATCTTATCATAGGCCAATATTTCTCCAAAGCTTTTCTTACCGAGAAAGAAATGTTAGAGAAAGTGGAAATAAATCTCACCTGTTGTTGATGCATTGGCCTCTTCTTACTTTTTAATAGATCATCTCTTTTCACATGCGAAGCCCTATTTCTGCAATTCCTGATGGTTCGTCCAGACTTTCCCCTTTCCTCAAAGCGTTTGTGAAGGTCATCAGCCTGTGTCTGGTAAGTAGATTCTTCTGCGCATATACGTTTTGCCCTTAGGAATTGACCATAAGGTATATTCTTTTTCAGGTGGACGGGATGAGCCGAAGTAGCATGAAGTATACTGTTAACTGAAGTTTCCTTCCAGAATAGATCAGTCTGTAAAAATCCATCTTCTCCCTTGGAAATACGTATGTCCAGAAAATCGACACTCATTCGACTGTAATGACACGTAAGTTTAATATTATTGTCATTGAAATTGAGCTGTTCAACAAATTTGAGGAGATCACCTTCAGTACCCTGCCAAATTGCAAATACATCATCGATGTATCTAGTCCACATCAAGGTCTGAGAGGCAAGAGAGGAAGGGTCAGTCAGGAAAGTTTTTCTCTCCCACAGCCTCAGGAACAGACATGCATAGGACGGCGCAAAGGCCGTCCCCATGGCTGTTCCCTGGAGCTGCAGGTAGAGTTCCCCTTTAAAAATGAAATAGTTATGTGAGAGTGCAAACTCCAAGATGGCTAATAAAAAACGAGAAAAACGGTCATACATATCAGAGGTTTTCAGAAAGAAGCTAACAGCTTCTAATCCATCTGAATGCCTGATTGAGGTGTAAAGGGATTCAACATCTAATGTCAGTAACCACATATCAGGTTCAAGACAAATGTTATTAATTTTGGAAAGTAAATCCCCCGTATCCCTAAGGTAAGAAGGAAGATTTTCTACCGATTGTTTTAGGGAGAAATCCAGCATCTTACCTATACTTTCCAATAGCCCTCCATTCCCAGAAATAATGGGTCGTCCAGGTGAGCAATGGGAGTTCTTGTGAACTTCTGGTAAAAGATATAAACACGGTGTTCTTGGGAAATCAAGTATCAAATTATCTCTCCAATCCTTTGGTATAATTCCTTCAAGAAAGGCTTCCTCCAATATGTTATTTAATTCAGCCTGAAAAGCAGAAGTGGGGTTAAAGGTTAATTTCTTGTATTTGTCAACATCTTTAAGTTGACAGAATGCCTCTTTTTCATATAATGTGGTGGGCCAAATCACCACGTTTTCCCCCTTTATCCGCATTCTTTATGACCACGTCTTTCATTTTCCGCAACTCAAATGGAGCGGATCTTTTTTCCTTAGATAGATTGTCATGATGGAAATGTTGCGGTATTTTTCTAAATTCCTCGGTCACCATCTAGACAAATAATTCGATCTCGGGAAATAGACTAAGAGAGGGAAAGTTTTTAGATTTCCCCTCTGTAAACTTACCTCTTGGTAAAGCAGAGTCAGGCATTGATTCTTTGCATAATTCATCTAGTATTGCTATCGCTTCTTGTTCTTGTATATTCCATTGAAGATCATCAGACGATTTTTTGGAGTATAATTTTTGAAGAACGAACTTTCTCGCAAACAAACGAAGTTCGCTCACTGCGGTAAAAAATTCAAAAGTTGAAGTTGGAGAAAAAGAAAGGCCTAGACTGAGCACCTCAATTTGTATATCAGACAAGACATGTTGAGATAGATTGACTACCTTAAGTTTAGATGATCCAGGATTACCATCATTCATGGGTCTGGTAGAGTTATTCCTACGAGTGTAATATCCACTCTTGCGTCTAGGTCTACCTGATGTGAAGGATCGCTGATTGGAGATGGTACCATCATCAGTAGAAGAAATTGATGAGATGGATGAGGACCGAGCTACTGGTTGTGCTTTATGTCATCTATAAACAGAGTTGCTCTTAAAGTCCTGTACATCACGGGCAAATTTCTTAGCTTTGGTTTCTTGAATCTCTTTATCCCAATTACTGAATTGGTTGTCCAAGTCCTTATTAAAAATTTCCATATCAGATGGGCTCAGAGAATCAGTTAATTTCTTTTGCAGACTCTCAATTTCACCCTCCATATTTTCAATACTTTTCTTATTCATGCCAATTAAAAGTTCAATAAGTGATCGAGAGCAAATGTTACATGCCTCCTCCCATCTAGATTTAAAAAAGGAATCTTCCACTGGGAAGGAAGGTAAAATCATGGAAAGCTAGCCCTCCATAGAATCATAGAATCGTGGAGTTGGAAGGGACCTCCTGGGCCATCTGGTCCAACCCCCTGCTCAAAGCAGGATTCGCTAAATCATCCCAGACAGATGTATGTCCAGCCTCTGTTTGAAGACTTCCATTGAAGGAGAACTCACCACTTCTCGTGGCAGCCTGTTCTACTCATTGATCACTCTGTCAAAAAGTTTTTTCTTATATCTAATCTGTGTCTCCTCCCATTCAGTTTCAACCCATTGCTTCTAGTCTTTCCTTGTGCAAATGAGAATAAAGATGATCCTTCTACAATGTGACAGCCCCTGAGATATTTGTAGACAGCTATTAAGTCTCTCAGTCTTCTCTTCTGCAAGATAAACATTCCCAAATCCTGCAACCTTTCCTCATAAGGCAGGGTTTGCAGACCAGTCACCATTCTGGTCGCTCTTTTCTGAACTTGCTCCAGTTTGTTGATGTCTTTTTTAAAATGTGGCACCCAAAATTGGACACAGTATTCCAGATGAGGTCTGACCAAAGAGGAGTAGAGGGAAATAATGACTTCACGTGATCTAGACTGTATGCTTCTGTTAATACATCCTAGAATTGCATTTGCCTTTTTTGCTGCTGCATCACACTGTTGACTCATATTCAGTCTGTGATCCATTAGTCTTTTCCACATGTGCTGTTGCTTAGCCCTATTCCTCCCATTCTGTATATGCTTTTTTCATTTTTATTGCCCAGATGTAGTACTTTACATTTTTCCGTTAAAAACCATTCTGTTAGCTGCTGCCCACTGCTCCAGTTTATTTATATCTTTTTGAATCCTCTCTCTCCTCTCTAGTATTAGATATCCCTCCTAGTTTTGTGTCATCAGCAAATTTAATCAGTTTACCCTCAATTCCTTCATCTAAATCTTTGATAAAGATGTTGAACAATACAGGGCCCAGGACAGAGCCCTGTGATACCCCACTTGAGACATTCTTCCAACTGGATGTGCAGCCATTCACGACCACTCTTTGGGTCCAATCACTAAGCCAGTTATGAATCCACCTAACAATTGCCTTGTCCATTCCATACTTAGCCATTTTTTCAATAAGGATTGTGTGAGATACTTTGTCAAATGCTTTGCTGAAGTCAAGATATACTATATCTACAGCATTTCCCTGATCCACCCAATCAGTGATTCTGTCATAGAAAGAAATTAAGTTAGTCTGATATGACTTATTAGTTACAAACCCATGCTGACTCTGTTTAGTCACTTCATTCTTATCCAGGTACTGACATACATGTTGTTTAATAATTTGTTCAAAGATCTTTCCTGGTATAGAAGTCAGACTCACCGATCTATAGTTGCCTGGGTCCACCTTCTTCCCCTTTTTGAAGATAGGAACAACATTTGCTCTTCTCCAGTCTTCTGGGACTTCTCCTGTTCTCCAAGAATTTTTAAAGATTATGTAGAGGGGTTCAAAAATTTCTTCTGCTATCTCCTTCAGTACTCTGGGGTGTAATTCATCTGGACCTAAGCTAAGTGTTTCCATACTATCTTTCTGTTTATAGATATCCTGGATTCTTCTATTCCCTTAATAGGACAGTGAAGAACAGTTGATGTTACATTTCCTTTGAGAGAAAACAGATGCAAAATAGGAATTTAAAAGTTCGGCCTTCTCAACATCCTGTCTTACCATTTTATCATTTTCATCCTGTAAAAATCATATAGCATCTTTGACTTTTCTTTTACTTTTGACATATCCCCAAAATCCGTTATTATTGCTTATCACGTCTCTTGCAAGCCTCAGTTCATTGTCAGCTTTAATAATCTGATTTGTGCCCTGCAAGTTCTGCAGACAGCATTATATTCTTCTTTAGATATGCCTCCCTCTTTCCATTTTATAAACATTTCTTTCTTCCTTTTTAGCATATTCTTAAGTTCTGTGTTCATCCATCCTGGTTTCCTTAAATGCTTCCTATTCTTCCCTCTTTTCGGACTTGTTAACAATTGTGCTTTGAGAATTTCATTTTTCAAGATTTTCCCACCTTCCTGGACATTTTTGTCCTTAAGGATATCCAGCCATTGGATCCCTCCAATTCTCTTTCTGAATCCCTTAAATTCTGCCTTTCTGAAATCTAACCTTGACGTCTGAGTCTTCACTGTCTTCCTCCTCTAGTTATCTAAAATTCTAAAATAGCATGGTCGCTACCTCCTAGGGTCCCAGCCACTTTTACCTCCTCAACCATTTCCTCCCTGTTTATAAAGGTTAAGATCCAAGGTAGCAGTTCCCCTTGTTTTCTCCCCTACCTTTTGGAAGATAAAGTTGTCAGCAAGAGAGGATAAGAATTTCATTGACCTGTTAGTTTTGCCTGAGAGAGATTCCCAACAAATGTCAGGATAGTGGAAATCTCCCATGACAACTGTCATTTTCTGGACCATTTGATGCATAAAGAGTTCATCCATATCTTCAGCTTGCACAGGCGGCCTGTAGTAAATGCCTACAATGGTGTCCTTTTCAATGTTCTGTCCTTGTATTCTTACCCAAACAGTCTCCACAGAACTCCCAGTCTCTGAAGCTTCAAACTATGTGCAGATATACGCATTTCTAACATACAATGCGGCACCTCCATGTTTATCAAGTCTGTTTCTAGCAAATAAGTTGTATCCTTTTAGCCTTGTGTTCCAATCATGTGTATTGTCCCACCATGTTTCAGTGATTCCAATGACATCATATTTCTTTTCCTGCGTTAGTAGTTCCAATTCTCCTTGTTTGTTGCCCATTTATTATTTAGATTCTTTTGTCTTTGCTCTTCCTTTCCACTTCTAATAGCAGAGTTCTCAAAAGCATTTTTCAGGTGTATGGCTTATTCTGGCCTTTTGCTTCCCTTTCCATCATTACAATCTATCTCAGGAACAAAGACCCGCTCCATTTGAGTTGTGAAAAATGAAGGACGTGGTCATAAAGAATGCGGATAAAGGGGGAAACGTGGTGATTTGGCCCACCACATTATATTAAAAAGAGGCATTCTGTCAACTTAAAGATGTTGACAAATACAAGAAATTAACTTTTAACCCCACTTCTGCTTTTCAGGCTGAATTAAATAACATATTGGAGGAAGCCTTTCTTGAAGGAATTATACCAAAGGATTGGAGAGATAATTTGATACCTGATTTCCCAAGAACACCGTGTTTATATCTTTTACCAAAAGTTCACAAGAACTCCCATTGCTCACCTGGACGACCCATTATTTCTGGGAATGGAGGGCTATAGGAAAGTATAGGTAAGATGCTGGATTTTTCCCTAAAACAACAGGTAGAGAATCTTCCCTGTGGGAGAGGAAAACTTTCCTGACTGACCCTTCCTCTCTTGCCTCTCAGACCTTGATGTGGACTAGATACATCAATGATGTATTTGCAATTTGGCAGGGTACTGAAGGTGATCTCCTCAAATTTGTTGAACAGCTCAATTTCAATGACAATAATATTAAACTTAGGCTGGTTTCACACTTGCGTTTTTTTGCGCTGTTTTTTAGCGCAAAAAAACACATGCGTTTTTTCCCCCTATCTTTTACATGGGTGCGCATAGGTGCGCATACACATGCTTTTGTACGCGTTTGTATGCGCATGCGTTTTCTTGTAGTGTGCGCTCGGGCGCATAAAATGCATCCTGTTGCATTTTTTGTGCGTCCGACTTGCCCCCAAAAAACGCATGCGCACGCGATGCGTTTTTTTACAGCAAAACACCCATTATAGTCTATGGGTGCGCATACGTGCCCATTGGAATGCGCACGTATGCGCAAAAAAAGCATGCGTTTTTAAAAAAAAGTACCAAAACCCACAAAAAAACGCACACAAACGCATGATGCGCTTTTTTCATGTGTTTGTGTGCGCAAAAAACGCACCGCAAAAAAACGCAAGTGTGAAAGTAGCCTAACGTGTCATTACAGTCGGATGAGTGTCGATTTTCTGGACATACGTATTTCCAAGGGAGAAGATGGATTTTTACAGACTAAACTATTCCGGAAGGAAACTTCGGTTAACAGCATACTTCATGCCACTTCGGCCCATCTCGGCTACCTGAAAAAGAATATACCTTATCGTCAATTCCTAAGGGCAAAACGTATATGCGCAGAATAATCTACTTACCAGACACAGGCTGATGACCTTCACAAACGCTTTGAGGAAAGGGGATAGTCTGGACGAACCATCAGGAATTGCAGAAATAGGGCTTCGCATGTGAAAAGAGATGATCTATTAAAAAGTAAGAAGAGGCCAATGTATCAACAACAGGTGAGATTTATTTCCACTTTCTCTAACAATTCTTTCTCAGTAAGAAAAGCTTTGGAGAAATATTGGCCTATGATAAGACAAGATCGTATTTTGGCTGAAAGTACCACTCCATCACTCTCTATTACGTATCGGGGAAACAAGAATATCAAGGATCTGCTGAGTCATAGTTATTACAAAGGACAAGAACGTGAATGTCCTTTTCGGTCAAAAGGTTCAAAATGGGGTTTCTTCCCCTGCATGAATTGTGCAGCATGCAAAAATTTGGAACGTTCTACCTCATTTAAATCCAGTGATGGTTGTAGAGAGTTTTCAATTATACATCACATTACCTGCTCCATTGAAAATTATTATTGTTATTTATTATTATAGCACCATTTATTCCATGGCGCTTTACATGTGAGGAGGGGTATACATAATACATACAAGTACAGTAATCTTAAACAATACAAGTCACGACTGGTATAGGATGAAAGAGGACCCTGCACGCGAGGGCTCACAATCTACAAGGGATGGGTGAGGATACAGTAGGCAAGGGTAGAGCTGGTTGTGCAGCGGTTTGATGGATCGGTGGCTACTGCAGGTTGTAGGCTTGTCGGAAGAGGTAGGTCTTCAGGTTCTTTTTGAAGTTTTACATGGTAGGCCAGAGTCTGATACGTTGTGGTAGAGTTCCAGCGTAAGGGGGATGCGCGGGAGAAATCTTGCATGCGATTGTGGGAAGAGGAGAGAACAGGAGATCTTGTGAGGATCGGAGGTTTCGTGCAGGTAAGTACCGGGAGACGAGGTCACAGATGTATGGAGGACTCAGGTTGTGGATGGCTTTGTATGTTATGGTTAGGGTTTTGAACTGGAGTCTTTGGGTAATGGGGAGCCAGTGCAGAGATTGAAAGAGGGGAGAGGCCGGGGAATAGCGGGGGGGACAGGTGGATTAGTCGGGCAGCAGAGTTTAGAATAGATTGGAGGGGTGTGAGAGTATTAGAGGGGAAGCCACAGAGCAGGAGGTTGCAATAGTCAAGGCGGGAGATTCTTGGTTGAGGAATGTACGGATCCGTGAAATATTTTTGAGTTGAAGTCGGCAGGAAATGGAAAGGGCTTGGATATGTGGTTTTAAAGAGAGATCATTGTCAAGGATAACCCCGAGGCAGCGAGCTTGTGGGACTGGAGAGAGTGGGCAGCCATTAACTTTAATGGATAGGTCCGTTGGGGGAGTCACGTGAGATGGGTGAAAGTTGATTAATTCTGTTTTGTCCATATTAAGTTTTAGAAATCTAGTGGAGAAGATGGATGAAATAGCAGACAGACATCGAGGGATTCTGTTTAGTAGGGAGGTGATATCTGGTCCAGAGATGTAGATCTGTGTCATCAGCATAGAAGTGATACTGAAAGCCATGAGATTCTATGAGCTGTCCGAGGCCGAAGGTGTAAGTGGAGAAGAGCAGGGGCCCTAGAACTGAACCTTGCGAGACTACGACGGATAGAGGGCGCGGTGAGGAGGTGGTGTGCGAGTGGGAGACGCTGAATGTCTGGTCTGTTAGGTATGATGCAATCCAAGATAGGGCCAAGTTTGTGATACCAAGAGATGAGAGGGTCTGTAGTAATAGGGAATGGTCCACTGTGTCAAAGGCAGAGGACAGGTCCAGGAGGAGGAGGACAGCGTAGTGTTGCTTGGCCTTGGCAGTTTCAGTGGAGTGATGTGGCCGGAAGTCTAATTGTAATCGGTGGAGGGAGCAAGAAGAGAGGTGGGAGGACAGTTCAAGATAGACGTGTTGTTCCAGTAGTTTTGAGGCATAGGGGAGAAGTGATATAGGGCGATAGCTAGATAAAGAGGATGGGCCAAGAGAGGGCTTTTTGAGGATAGGTGTGATTGAGGCATGTTTAAAGCTTGAGGGGAAAACACCAGTTTTTAGTGATAGGTTGAAGAGATGGGTTAGGGTTGGGATGAAAACTGTGGTGAGGTTTGGGATGAAGTGGGACGGGATCGGGTCAAGTGCACAGGTAGTGAGATGTGATCTTGAGAGTAGAGTGGAGAGTCGATCTTCTGTAATGGTGAAGTTGGTTTTGGAGGAGGAGGGCAGGGCAGTTAGGAGGAAGGGCACTGGGGGTTGTTGACCAAAACTGTCAATGATGTTATCAATCTTCTCCTTGGAAAATGAGGCAAAGTCTTCAGCTGAAATGAGTCAGACTGGTGTGCCAGGGCTGTCTGTTCATTTTGCGAGCTTTGGTATGTTTGAGAGGGGCAACTGATTCCAAAGCTACAGCTATTGTGGTGTTATATAGAGCAGCAGCGGCATCCGCATTGTGTAGGGAACTTATGTCTGTAAGAGGGAGGAGGGATTCAGACAATGAGTGTACATCGAGGTGTTTGCGATTTCTGCGAGGGTGTGCAAGTTTTTGAGGTGGGGATTGTGGACCTGAGGAGGAGAGGGAAGAGAATGTAAGTAGGTTGTGGTCAGAGAGAGGAAGAGGTGAGTTAGAGAGCTAGATAGGGAGCAGAGGTGGGTGAAAATGTGGTCTAGTGTGGCCATCTTTGTGAGTGGCTGCAGAGGACCACTGAGTGAGGCCGAAGGAGGAAGTGAGAGATAGAAGTTTAGTTGCAGCTGAGAGGGAAGTGTCAATGGGGATGTTGAAATCGCCCAAGATGATAGTGGGGATATCACTGGAAAGGAAATGAAGTAGCCAGGTGGTGAAGTGGTCAAAGAAGGTGGTGGCTGGCCCTGGAGGGCGCTATATGACAGCTAGTTGGAGGTTGGAAGGAGAGTAGATGCGCACAGAGGGCACCTCAAAAGGAAGGGAGGGTAACAGGGTGGCAGTGGGATTGGGGTGAAGGAGCAGTTATCTGACAGGAGAAAACCAACTCCACCACCATGCTTGCTGCTGGGGCAGGGGGTGTGGGAAAGGTGGAATCCACCAAACGAGAGTGCAGCAGGAGAGGCTGTGTCAGAGGAGGGTGAGCCAGATTTTGGTGATGGCGAGGAAGGAAAGTTTGTTAGTAATAAAAAGATCATGGATGAAGGAAAGTTTGTTGCAGACAGAGCGAGCGTTCCACAGAGCTCCTGTTAGTGGGACAGGGGAAGCTGGGGCTGGGCGAAATGTATGAAGTTGGAGTGGTTACGGAAAGTTGTGATTGGGCATGGATGGGAGGTAGAAATGACTGTGGGAATGTGGTGAGGAGAACCAGGATTTGGAGAGATATCGACGGCAGTGAGGAGGAGCAGAGAGAGTGTTAGCAGGTAGGAGCAGGAGAGGGCATGAGGGGGCTGTCTGTGTAATATAGTATAGTACGCAACGTGCCCATGTGGCTTTATATATGTTGGCCTCACCTCGCGACAGCTCTGCGTGAGAGTGAGAGAACATGTTCGCGATATTCATAATGCTGCAAATTGTCAGTCTATTGATCAACTCAAACCCATAACACGACATTTTAAGTTGGCACATGGATGTAAAAGCAACCTACTACGGGTTCGTGGTATTGATCACGCTATACATGATAAACGTGGTGGAGACACAAAGATAAAATTGGCCCAATTGGAGACACGATGATTTTTCAAAATTGACTGTGTTCGTCCCAAGGGACTAAACGAGGTTCTTAGTTTTGCTTCATTTCTGTGATTTTAGTGTTTGTCTTTGTTTTATATGGATTTTAACTCTCACTTTATTATTTACATTTTTTTCAGATTTGAAGGTTTTTTGCTTCCTGATGCCCCTTTAGTATAAGGACTGTCGTCATCAATTTTTGAAATTAAATTATTTCTTATTATCTCTCAAGAATTGTCATTTTATTAACCGTCATGGATTTTTTCATTTTTTTATTTTATGGTGGTTCACCGCTATTGTTGAAAGTAATTCCAATATTGTGTATTTCATCTGAGATACATATATACATATAATTTTTTCACATTATTATAACAATGCATATTTTTCACCATATGTATGTATGCTCATGTGTGTGTGTATATATATATATATATATACACATATACACACACACACACACACACACACAAAATGTGTATGTGTATATCCAGTACAGACCTAAAGTTTGGACACACCTCATTCAAAGAGTTTTCTTTATTTTCATGACTATGAAAATTGTAGATTCACTCTGAAGGCATCAAAACTATGAATTAACACATGTGGAATTATATAATTAAGAAAAAAGTGTGAAACAACTGAAAATATGTCTTATATTCTAGGTTCTTCAAAGTAGCCACCTATTGCTTTGATTACTGCTTTGCACACTCTTGGCACTCTTGATGAGCTTCAAGAGGTAGTCACCGGAAATGGTCTTCCAACAGCTTGAAGGGGTTCCCAGAGATACTTAGCACTTATTGGCCCTTGTGAGGAAATCCTGACCTGGTACGATATGAGCACCTTCAGTTCTCAAAGTACTGGGGCCTTCCTGATTTCCAAAGATTAAGGTCTTAATCACTATGTCCTGGAACTGAAGGTACAATATAGCAGTCTGGCCTGCAAATCATGACTGCAGGAAAATGTTGAGAATTGCCATTGTACGATGTGCACGGTCAGCTTTTTGTACCACACATTGGCCTTTTTCAAAGCACTGTACAGCTGGAGGAGTTGATCAGAGAGATCAATGGTGGTTGCTATATTGGGCTCTGCTGTCACCCCTTCTTAGTATCTGCCCAAGTAGCATTTTTGGGAGGCCTCTCTGATTGTTACGGACAGTACCGAAGGCTGCGGTACTTCACGCAGAGAGGGATTTCAAAAGTGGGATGCTGGTATAAAACTTATCCGTGTAGAGGTGATAACCTTTATCCAGCAGTGGGTGCACCAAATCCCACAAAATCTTCCCACTCACTCCCAGGAAAGGGGGGCATTCAGGGGGTTCAATCCTGGTGTCCTTCCCTTCGTAAACTCTAAACCTATGGGTGTACCCTGAAGTACTCTCACACAGCTAATAGAGTTTAATTCCATACCTGGCCTTCTTGCTGGGCAGGTACTGAAGGAATCTGAGCTTTCCCTTAAAATGAATGAAGGACTCATCCATGCAGATGTCCCTTTGGGGCACGTACACTTCGGCACACTTTTTATTCAAGCGTTCGATGACCGGCCAAACTTTGAATAGATGGTCAAAGTTGGGGTAATCTCGTGGGGGACACTCTGCATTATCAGTATAATGATAACACCACCAGGTAGCATGATAAACTCAGAGGCAAAAGGTGCCACTTAGCACACAAAAACTAGAAAAAAGCTCAAGCTCCATGTATTGCATAAAAAGTAGGAGGACTAAAGGAGCATATAAATTAGCAAAATTTATTCATATCATATCAATGTAATATTTCAAATAGTAAGACAATAGTACAACAATCAATAATATAAGATACACAAAAGGGGAAAGAGATAATGAGGGAGAAAATCCCAGGGCTCAAATGTCAGCATAAAAATTGTAGTAAATAGGCATATACAACCCCAAATATAAATAAGGTGCTAATTTCCCTGAAAAATGACAGGGCAAATGTGCAAAGTCGATGCTAGAGGTAGTAAAACCTATGTGCTATAGCGGACATTAGGCGCTAGGTAAGAACCACAAAAAGACCCTAGAGAGAGGTGTGCCATGCCTGTAAAATGTAAAGGTCCTGGCAGGGAGCCGCCCTCAAAAGCTAAGTAAATGTCACAATGAAGATGGGATACAAACGGGGCGGCGCTTATCTAGGAGGACCAGGTATGGGACACCAGGGAAGATTCAGGAGACCCCCGACACACGTTTCGCCAGGCGTAATGCAGCTTTCTCAAGGGGATGTACAGAATGAGCGCCAGAAGGACCTTCGAGTACCATTGGTGGTCAGTCAGGTGACCCGGTCACATGTTTCGATGGACCAATGGCAGCGGGGGAAACAGCGCAGGCGCCAGGCCCTGCAGTCTTCCTGGCGTCTCCACCTCATCACACGGGAACAGAGGGGCGGCTCCTCCTTGCCAGGACCTTTACATTTTACAGGCATGGCACACCACTCTCGGGGGGTCTTTTTGTGGTTCTTACCTAGCGCCTAATGTCCGCTATAGCACATAGGTTTTACTACCCCTAGCATTGAATTGCACATTTGCCCTGTCATTTTTCAGGGAAATTAGCACCTTATTTATATTTGGGGTTGTATATGCCTAATTATACTATTTCTATGCTGACATTTGAGCCCTGGGATTTTCTCCCTCATTATTTCTTTCCCCTTTTGTGTATAGATAATCCTTTAATCGTCCCACCATGGGGAAATTCAGAGCATTACAACAGCAAGGCAGGAACAAGTACAGATACAGATGCATAAAGGCATTACATTGACAGTAGGTACATATACGGGAAAAAAAAAAAATGTAACTGGACTGTCACAACTTTGGATCTATCAGTTCTCTGTTTGGGTCGTTCTCCGTTTTGGGCAGTGCTGGTTATACAGCCTAACTGCAGCAGGAAGGAAGGACTTTCGATAGCGCTCCCTCTCACATTTAGGATGAAGTAGCCGGTTCACTGACAGTACTGCACATCTTTGTCACGGTCTCATGCATGGGATGGGAATCATTCCGCACCATGTAGCTCACCTTGGCCAGTATCCTCCTGTCGCCTACTTCCTGAACTGGGTCAAGGGGGCATCCCAGGACAGAGCTGGCCCTTCTAATCAGTTTGTCCAGCCTATTCCTGTCCCTGGTTGATATGCCACTACCCCAGCACGCCACACCAAAGAAGATGACTGATGCCACAACAGTTGAAGAACGATGCAAGGAGTGCCCCTCTAACTCCGAAGGCTCTCAGCCTTCTGAGCAGATAAAGCTCAGTATCTTATACTATTGATTGCTGTAATATTGTCTTACTATTTGAAATATTACACTGATATATGAATAAATTTTGCTAATTTATATGCTCCTTTTGTCCTCCTACTTTTTACTATCGGTATAATGCAGGAATTTGTGGATGGACTCAAAACGTGTCGGGGGCCATGACCATTCGGAACACTGGAGTGTTGCAGAAACATCAACACTCCAATATTGTCAAAATTCTGGCTTCTTCAGGATCCCTATGTGAAGGACCAGGCCCCAAAACAGCATCACTTCAACTGCGTCTACAAGAGACCAGTTAGATAATGATGAACTGGGGTTGTGCGCCAAAAATTGACGAGCATATAAATTAGTTTGGCCCACCATGAGGTTAATAAAATCCTCAGAGAAAAAGACTTTGAAAAAGTCTAGTTCTGTGAGGCCGATGGTGTCAAACTTTCCTGATTCTGCCACAAAATGAGGAATCAGTGGTGTGGGGAATAGATAGCTCAGCTGGGATCTTTGTTTTGGCACAAGCGTGTGGCTATGAAGTCACTTCAGCAGACTAGCAAGTTCCACATGAATATGGACACGGCATATTTATTGTGCACACTTGTTATTCAATGTTACAATGCCAAACATGAAATAAAACATCTAAGGCCGTCTGGCCACTAACTAACAATAGCAGGCTAACTACAAAATAAACCTATATAACAGCAAACAAGTCCATGTAATCTTACTGTGTCAGCTCCCAGCTCAGCAGACGAGATAGACTGAGAGATCCCAGCTCCTCCTGATTATATCAGCTGGACCAGTCAGGAAACCAAAACCTGGATTGAATAAGTGGAGGGGGAACTACCAGTCCTTTCCATGCTGATCACTAAGGAAACCAGGACTGGATTACAGTGAAATAAACTGGCTTCATCATCAGTACAGGGAGACATATGAAATGAAACGGGGAGAAATATACCTGTTTTCTAGTACCTCTCCCCTTGGCACCTCACAGTGGCTTGTAATTTTTGGGGGGTGAGGTCCATACGGGGTCCATAATAGGGTGCGTTGGTTCATTTTCTGCCCCGGAACGTCTGCATGGCGGTTGTGATCAATGATGACACCAATCACACCAATCAGAGCTGGTCCTGGTGATGCCAGTGTTGCTAGGCACCGGACTAGGATTGGAGCTCCCAGCTCCGATTCTAGGCAGGTCACTGGCAGGGCACAGCGCAGTCACACCACGGCTGTGCCCTGTGATTGGTGCAATCGATGTAATCATCGATTGTGCCAATCAGCGGCTCCAGACCATGCCTAGGATTGGAGCTCACAGCTCCGATCCTAGGCAGGCGACTGGCAGGCCACAGCGCAATCATACCACAACTGTGCCCAGTGATTTACGTGATCGGCGATTGCATCAATTGGGGTCCTTTCAGGCCATGCCTGGCATTGCCAGGCACCAGCCTAGGACCAGGCAATCTGATTGGCTGAAACTGAGAAATGCTGAGATTCGCAGTTCAGAATTGAATAGCCAATCACAGCGATAAAGGGTGCGGAAGGGTGGCGACACCCCCCAGGATGATGGCACCATCTATCCACAGGTAAGATGGCACCGGAATTTTAAGCGATCACTGTGACTTAAGTTTCAGTGTCGCATTAAACATATGACGTAATGATCCGTCCATAGTAAGACATGCTCAGGTCACATGGACAGATCATTACGTCAGATGTCAGAAAGGGGTTCAACTCTCCAATAAAAAAGGAAGAGATAGTGGAGACCATTAAATCCCTGAAAAATAAGGCCCTCTGACCAGATGGGCTGCCAGGGGAGTTCTGCAAAATATTAGTAGAACTTTCTACTCTACTTTTAATAATATCCTAAAATTAAAAGGTATACCTGCCAACAGGAAATATAGCCTGTATTAAAGTATTACACAAGCAAGGTAGAGACCCAACCAATCCAGGGTCATACACACCCATATCCCTAATAAACCAAGAGGTGAAAAAAAACGTCCAAAATTCTGTCTGACCACCTGGCATTAATACTACCTAAGTTAATTAGCCCACAACAAGTTGGATTTGTAAAAAAAACAGAGCAGCGGTTGCAAATATCCATTCAGTTTTAGCAGTTCAAGATGGGATAAAAATGAGGAACACGGCAGTAGGGAACCCAGCACTGCTTGCCTTAGATGCAGAAAAGACATTTGATAATGTGAACTGGAAATGGTTGGAGGAAGTAATAGAAAAGTTTGGCATAAGAGGGGTAAATAGAAATCATTTAATAGCAGTACATACGAACCCTCAAGCCAGATTATATACACCAGGATTTATGTCCCAACTGTTCTATTTGGAAAAAGGTACTAGGCAGGTTTGCCGCCTTTCACTCCTGTTGTTTCACTTGGCCATTGAACCCCTGGCTTGACACCTTGTTATCTCAGAAGTATTTAAAGGGAACCTGTCAGCATGATTGTGCATTGCAACCTACACACAGTGTCAGGTCAGCGCCATTTTACTGTATAAAATGATACCTTCGTTTATGAAACCCATCTTGGGGTTGTTTCTTAATCTCTATTTTCAGTTTTGTGCTAATGATATGCTTTTGTTCTAAGGTGGGGCTGGTGCATGTGGTGCTATATTTAGAAATTCATAATGTAGACTGGTGACAGGTCACTGATCCCTCAGTGACTTGCCCCTGAGTTTGCATAATGAATACCATCACATACTGAATGAATAAAAACAAAACTCTTCTGCAGGCAGGTGCCGGCCTTGGCACCCAAGCTACAGCATAATCGCATGGTTACTGTGCACTTAATCCTTTTTGCAGATTTACTTGAGCAAGGAAAAAAAACTAAAAAACTAATTTTGAAAATGGAGCCAGCCGCGCCTACGCAGTAGCAGCTATTGGTTTGTATAGAGATCCGATAGCTGTTGTTGCTCAGGCAGTGCCATCTTGCTGAAAAAAAAAATGTCCCCCTCTAAGATTGCGCAGCCAACGCCTGCGCAGTAGCAGCTGTCGGAGATCATCTTGGTGGAGGACATTTTTCTTTCTTCTTCAGCAAGATGGCGTCGCCGATAGAGTTGAGCGAAACGGGTCGAAAAATTTCAAAAGTCGCCGACTTTTGGCAAAGTTGGGTTTCATGAAACAAAACCCGACCCTAGGATGAGGTCGGCCACGAGGTCGGCGACTTACGCGCCAAAGTTGCGTTTCAAAAGTTTGTTTTGCGCTCTTTTTCAGCCAATCAGGATCCACAGACACTGTGGGCAACGTGATGACATAGGCACGGGTCACCACCATCTTTCAGAAGGGCATGCAAGTGATTGGCTTGCTTTGGTGGGCGTAACAGGGGGTATAAAAGGGCGTGCACGCCGACCGCCATCTTACTTCTGCCGATCTTAGCATAGGGAGAGGTTGCTGCTGATTCTGTAGGGAGAGCGTTAGGCAGGGAAGAAGAAAAAAAAACTGCTTCTGCTGCTAGCGATTGTGCCTGTACAACACACCAGTCACTGTGTGTGCAGTGCAAGGGGAGGCTATATTGTGGTGTATCAGTGGTGTTGGTTGTTGGGCTGCCTTCTAAGGCTTCCTGACAGCTGCATTGCTGTTTACCCACTGCTCTGCAAACTGCTTTTTTAAAAGCAATCCCAATTTTTTTTTTGTCCTGCTGAGGTACTGAGCGTGCATGTTTTCACACCATACAGCGGTGTACGCTCCTCACACAGTACCGTGCAACGGCTGTTATCACAGCCACAGTGAAGCTATCTGTGTCACTCTGTGAGAATAAGTCGAGGACATGTTCCGTTCTTACAGACCTGCACTCTAGGGAGATTCCTACTCTGCCCAATTCTACATACACCTTGAAGTTTGTGATACACTAGCCAATTTCTGCCTGTGACATAGCGCTGTGATATTCAGTGGGCCTCACACAATCCAAAAGTGTCCAGTGTCCACAAGTGTCTGCAGAAATTCAAAATCTCCCTTATCCTCTAGTCACTTTGGTCACAGCTGTGCCATCGAGCCTGTGACATAGCGCTCAGATATTCAGTGGGCCTCACACAATCCAAAAGTGTCCAGTGTCCACAAGTGTCTGCAGAAATTCAAAATCTCACTTATCCTCTAGTCACTTTGGTCACAGCTGTGCCATCGAGCCTGTGACATAGCGCTCAGATATTCAGTGGGCCTCACATAATCCAAACGTGTCCAGTGTCCATAAGTGTCTGCAGAAATTCAAAATCTCACTTATCCTCTAGTCACTTTGGTCACAGCTGTGCCATCAAGCCTGTGACATAGCGCTGATATTCAGTGGGCCTCACACAATCCAAAAGTGTCCACAAGTGTCTGCAGAAATTCAAAATCTCCCTTATCCTCTAGTCACTTTGGTCACAGCTGTGCCATCGAGCCTGTGACATAGCGCTCAGATATTCAGTGGGCCTCACACAATCCAAAAGTGTCCAGTGTCCACTAGTGTGAGCAGAAATTCAAAATCTCACTTATCCTCTAGTCACTTTGGTCACAGCTGTGCCATCGAGCCTGTGACATAGCGCTCAGATATTCAGTGGGCCTCACACAATCCAAAAGTGTCCAGTGTCCACAAGTGTCTGCAGAAATTCAAAATCTCCCTTATCCTCTAGTCACTTTGGTCATAGCTGTGCCATCAATCCTGTGACATAGCGCTCAGATATTCAGTGGGCCTCACACTATCCAAAAGTGTCCAGTGTCCACTAGTGTGAGCAGAAATTCAAAATCTCACTTATCCTCTAGTCACTTTGGTCACAGCTGTGGCATCGAGCCTGTGACAAAGCGCTCAGATATTCAGTGGGCCTCACACAATCCAAAAGTGTCCACTAGTGTGAGCAGAAATTCAAAATCTCCCCTGTCCTATAGACACCTTGTACCTTGTTTTACATTACTATATAGTTTGTTGGATTTTGCCTACATTTCTACCAAAAATGAGGAAGGCTGGTGGAAGAGGTCGTGGAATTGGGCGGGGGTTGGCAGCTGGTAATGATGGTGTTGGTGGTGGATCTGATGGTAGTGGCAAGAGCAAAATAGGACCGAATGCAGGTGTTGAGCCTGCGTCATCGTCTGGCTCCATAAGGCTTCGAAGGCTTAGTTTTCTAGGAGTTGGCAAACCGCTTTTAAAGCCAGAGCATCAGGAAAAGGTTTTGTCTTACATTGCTGACTCAGCCTCCAGCTCTATCGCCTCCTCTTCTTCAGTTGTAAAAAGTAAAAGCACTGAGTCGTCATTGGAGGCTCATGTTCATGAACCACACCTTTCCTTGTGTCCTTCACCCCAACCAAGATTGAAGGATGACGCAGGCCATACTACTGATTACTACATGGAGCTGTTTTCACATACCATGCCTGGATTATCAAGTCAAATGGTGAATTACCCAGGCCAAGATGAATCTGACATGGAGTGCACTGATGCACAGCCGCTGATGGATGATTCTGCTGGTACATTCACTCAGAGCACTACATTGTCCTCGCAGTGTACAGAGCCAGATTCTGACCCTGATGAGACTCAGGTGCCCCTTCCCGCACACTATACCACCAAACACGGTGACACAGAGGAAGGTGCACATGACATTGAAGAGGAGGTGATGGATGACCCAGTTGTTGACCCAGATTGGCATCCATTGGGGGAAGAGGGTGCTGCTTACAATAGCTCAGATGAGGAGCATCCACAGCAGACATCGACATCGCAACAGCTGTTATCTGGCAGGCCCGGAGCACTCCAAAGACAGGTTCCAAAAATCAAAAGAGTTGCTGGACAGCTTGTCCAGAGGGTCAAAACATCACAGCGTGCTAGGCCGCAAAATGTCTGCCAAAGTAGGAAGAGTGCAGTGTGGCACTTTTTTGAACAAAATCCTCATGATCAGGCCAAGGTTATCTGTAAGTAGTGCGCAAAGACCTTTAGCCGAGGGAAAAATCTGAAAAATTTGAATACCAGTTGCATGCTTAGACATTTAACCAGCATGCACTTGCAAGCGTGGACACACCAAACCTCAAGTGCCACATGTGCAACTGATCACAACGAAGGTAGTCAGCAACGCTACATTGTTTCCCCCACTGTAAGCCCACCGGTTAGCACAGCAGCAAATGTTGAGGTGTCGTTGCAAGGCCACAGCAGTCAGGGAATCCCACTGTTATATCAACGAAAGACTGATTCTAGGCCATCAGAAAGAACACCAACTCCATCACCATCATCAACACTCTCTCAGTCCACCCTATCCACCGCTACTTCCACCATATGCAGCTCTCAAGTCCAGCTCACCCTCCCAGACACTATGAGTAGGTCAAGAAAGTACTCAGTCTCTCATCCACGTACACTGGGTTTGAACGCCCACATTGCCAAACTAATCTCGTTTGAGATGATGCCCTTTCGGTTGGTGGAAAGCGCAGCTTTCCGCGAACTCGTGGCCTATGCAGTACCACGCTATGACCTACCCAGTCGCCACTTCTTCTCTCGCAAAGCCATCCCAGCCCTCCACCATCATGTGAAAGACCGCATTGTCCATGCACTCAAGCAGTCAGTGAGCGGAAAGGTGCACCTCACAACTGATGCATGGTCCAGTCGGCATGGCCAGGGCCGTTACGTGTCCATCACTGCGCACTGGGTTAATGTGGTGGATGCAGGGTCCACAGGGGACAGCGGTGGTGGGACAGTGCTGCCTAGCCCATGGTATAGGAAACAGTTGGCTGTAGGCGTTCGACCCTCCTCCTCCTCCAGAAGCGAAAGCTCGTCCACAGAGCGCAGTCGTACGAGCACTCCATCTGCAGCCGCCACTGTTGCACACGAGGTGTCCCCCTATCGAGCAGCTAGTGGAAAGCGTCAGCAGGCTGTGTTGCAGATGATGTGTTTGGGCGACAGACACACCACCGAGGTGCTGGCCGAGTACTTGAAGCGACAAACTGAGTCATGGCTGGGCAGTGTACATCTTGAGGCAGGCAAGGTAGTTAGTGATAACGGCCGTAATTTTGTGGCAGCCATAGCCCTTTCAGAACTCCGCCACATACCTTGCTTGGCTCACACCTTGAACCTGGTGGTGCAGTGCTTCCTCAAAATTTGGCCCACATGTCAGATTATGCCTTGCAGATCCTAAAAAGGAACCCACGCATTGCCAAAATGATGAACGATGACGACTACTGGTTGGCCAGCATCCTGGATCCACGCTATAAAGGCAAATTACAAAACATCATGCCACAGGAGAACCTTGACCTAATATTGGCTAATAAACAAGCAACTCTGGTAAATCGGTTGCTTGCGGCATTCCCAGCACACAGCAGCGGTGATGGTTCTCACACGAGCCGTACGGGCCGGGGTCAGCTTGGCAGAGGTGTTCGTGGTGCACACAGCAGAAGTGGCGTTGGAGACAGGGGTTTCATGACAATGTTGTGGACTGATTTTTCAAGTACCGCTCATACAACTGGTAATACTGCATCGATGGAAAGTGACAGGAGACAGCAGTTGTCAACTATGGTTACAAACTACTTTTCCTCCCCTATCGATGTTCTCCCACACAGGTCATTCCCCTTTGACTATTGGGCCGCTAAACTGGACACCTGGCCTGAATTGGCACAATATGCCTTACAGGAGCTCGCCTGCCCAGCTGCAAGTGTGCTATCGGAAAGAGTCTTCAGTGCAGCTGGATCAATCCTGACAGAAAAAAGGACCCGTCTGTCAACCCAAAATGTGGATGATCTAACCTTCATTAAAATGAACCACGCATGGGTTTCCAAGGATTCTGTCCCACCTTCCCCTGATGACACATAGGGTGACAGAAAAATGGCTTGCTTTGGTCCAACTCTTCCTGGGACTTGACCTATTTCACCTTTTGCATCAGCTGAATGTCCAACATCAACATATGCCACTTTCTAAAACTCCCTAACTGTGCTGCCTCCCCCCATGGCCGGGGTCACCACCTAGCGCACGACACCGTGCGAGTACCGTTGCCCTGGACAGGTGGGTAGGCCGACTCTTGGGCGCGGGCACTGGCACAGGGTCCCTCATAGTGCAATCAAGTGTCTCTGATGGTGGTGTTGCACACCTGCCGTCAGACACACCGCCGTACTATGAGGGGCCCAGTGCCAGTACCGACGCCCACGAGTGGGCCCCCCTTGCTTGGGCAGGGCCCCAGCATTTGCAATCTTTACCTCTCCCTGCTCCTCCGCTGTGTAGTCTGAGCCGTCAAATCCATACTGTGCCTGACACCGTTTGAGCCTGCCTCCTGATGTATAGACATATATTTTGAATGTGTACGCTATCCATACATGTTATCTGGGGATACGGTACCCTTTCTAACCTTTGTGCAATCACGTGCAATCCATACTGGGCCTAACACCGTCTGAGCCTGCCTCCTGATGTATAGACATATATTTTGAATGTGTACGCTATCCATACATGTTATCTGGGGATACGGTACCCTTTCTCACCTTTGTGCAATCACGTGCAATCCATACTGGGCCTAACACCATCTGAGCCTGCCTCCTGATGTATAGACATATATTTTGAATGTGTGCGCTATCCATACATGTTATCTGGGGATACGGTACCCTTTCTAACCTTTGTGCAATCACGTGCAATCCATACTGCGCCTAACACCGTCTGAGCCTGCCTCCTGATGTATAGACATATATTTTGAATGTGTACGCTATCCATACATGTTATCTGGGGATACGGTACCCTTTCTAACCTTTGTGCAATCACGTGCAATCCATACTGGGCCTAACACCGTCTGAGCCTGCCTCCTGATGTATAGACATATATTTTGAATGTGTACGCTATCCATACATGTTATCTGGGGATACGGTACCCTTTCTAACCTTTGTGCAATCACGTGCAATCCATACTGGGCCTAACACCGTCTGAGCCTGCCTCCTGATGTATAGACATATATTTTGAATGTGTACGCTATCCATACATGTTATCTGGGGATACGGTACCCTTTCTCACCTTTGTGCAATCACGTGCAATCCATACTGGGCCTAACACCGTCTGAGCCTGCCTCCTGATGTATAGACATATATTTTGAATGTGTACGCTATCCATACATGTTATCTGGGGATACGGTACCCTTTCTCACCTTTGTGCAATCACGTGTAATCCATACTGGGCGTGAGAACGGCTGGCGAGCTGTTAAGTAAGCTACAGCACCTGTGGTTTGCACACGTAAGTTTTTCATTTTTTCAGGAATGACGGTTAGGCCTAATTCCGGAACTGCGGTTGACCTGCACTTACTGGGAAATCATTGTTCGCGGGTAATAATTGTAATCAGTGATCCCCATCACTAACGTTGTTCAGCGGGTTATCTGCACCTGTAAGCGACAAACGCTGGCCTTTTCAATGTAGCGCACATGCAGCCACGGACATGTAAGGGCATGACACCAGTTATTGGCCAATCTCATGTGCCAGAGCCTCACGTGTCCCTCTAGTAAGCCGGACTCGGACCGTGGGGCATGACGGAGTCTCGTTCGTTAACGGAATTAAGCTTGCAATGTGTGCATCTGTTCTGTAGCTGGCATGGTTGAGGTTTCCCAGGTGGAGTCGAATTTAACCGTAGGCTCCACTCCTGGTGGTGCCCTTCTGGACATTCCTTTAAGGTTCAGCTGTGCAACCATACTGCCCACGTAAAACAAACACTTTGCCTTCATGAACGCTGTTTGGAGAGTCATGACTCGTGGGAATAACGCCGCCCAATCAGTTAACCTGCTAGAGATATCGTTCGTTGCTCCCAAGCATGACATCACACTCCCTAGGAAGAAGGTAATGCCACTGTGGCGACCATACTCCTGGGGGCGACACAAGTGCACTGATGCCCAGCCACTGCTCGATGAATCTGCTGGTACATTGACCCAGACCACTGCATTCCCCTCGCACGCTACACGGCCTGAATCTGACCCTGATGAAACTCAGGTTACCCTTCCCATATACAGTTCCATCTTACACGGTGACAAAGAGGAAGCTGCAGATGAAAGTGCAGGTTCGGCCCACCCGCCATCAGACACACCACCGTACTATCAGGGGCCCTGTGCCAGTGCCGTCGCCAACGAGTGGGCCCTCCCTGCTTGCTCAGGATTACAGCACTTGCAAAGTTGAAATACTGTGCAGTGAGATGGAAGATGGGGACGACGAGGAGTCCAGACAAGTACAGGGATTCCCTAGCGAGGAGACTTATTTGATTGTTTTCAATGTTGGGACAGCAATTTTTGGGGAGCACTATACTCTGGAGAATGATAGATGGGGCCCACCATACACTGGAACATTCCGAAGGTGGACATCACACACTGGAGCAGCATTTACAGGGCCCATTATACACTAGAGCATTAGAAATGGGGCCCATTATGTTTGGAGCATTATTTGGGCCCATAAGACAGTGGAGCTTCATACATGGGGACCAACATATACTGTAGCATTATGTGGAGCTCATCATATACTGTTTCAAACATTATATGGGACCAATGATTCTGTATGGAGAAATAGATGGGCCTCGTCATGAGATGTAAAAAGTGAGGTATTTTTCATTGTACTATACCGCTATTTCTCTGCCATATCGGAGCATGATGAGTTGTGGTATGTGTTAAAGGGACGCTCTTTCACCCAGGGCACATGAAAACCTGGAGCCAGCCCTCCCCCCCAGTCTGTAGCCAAATAACCCCCATTTTTCAGTGCATAACTTGTATTATGAAGTTAATTAAGGTTGACAAGCTTAAGTAAGAAGAATTGATGCTTTTGGCATTCAAATGGGCACTGTTGGTGTGTTTCCTGTCCTCCTCTCACTGCCGACTTTTATTCCCCATTGACTTACATTGGGTTTCGTGTTTCGGGACGACCCAGACTTTTCCCTATAATCGGACGATCTTGCTCGACCCGACTTTTGGAAAAGTCGGGTTTCACGAAACGAAACGCGACCCTAAAAAAACAAAAGTCGCTCAACTCTAGTCGCCGATGCATGTGCAATAGAAGCTATCGGATATCTATACAAACCAATAGCTGCTACTGCGCAGGCTATAAATTGAAAGGGGGCATAGAGAGTAGAATTTCAATATTTGCAGATGACACTAAACTCTGCAGGGTAATCAATACAGAGGAGGACAATTTTATATTACAGGAGGATTTATGTAAACTAGAAGCTTGGGCAGATAAATGGCAAATGAGCTTTAATGGGGATAAATGTAAGGTCATGCACTTGGGTAGAACGAACAAGATGTATAATTATGTGCTTAATTGTAAAACACTGGGCAAAACAGTCACTGAAAAAGACCTGGGTGTATGGGTGGACGACAAACTCACATTTAGCAGCCAGTGTCAGGCAGCTGCTGCAAAGGCAAATAAAATAATGGGATGCATTAAAAGAGGCATAGATGCTCATGAGGAGAACTGTGACAACTACTGAGGACTCTCAATCCTGAATATTTTTCCATGAGGAGAACATAATTTTACCTCTATATAAGTCACTAGTGCGACCACACTTAGAATACTGTGTACAGTTCTGGTCTCCGGTGTATAAGAAAGACATAGCTGAACTGGAGCGGGTGCAGAGAAGAGCGACCAAGGTTATTAAGGAACTAGGGGGTCTGCAATACCAAGACAGGTTATTACACTTGGGGTTATTTAGTTTGGAGAATCGAAGGCATAGGGGTGATCTTATTACAATGTATAAATATATGCGGGGACAGTACAAAGACCTTTCTAATGATCTTTTTACTCTTAGACCTGTGACGGGGACAAGGGGGCATCCTCTAAGCATACAGGTTTAAGCATACTCACAGACGCGGATTCTTTACTGTAAGAGCAGTGAGACTATGGAACACTCTGCCATATGATGTTGCAATGAGTGATTCCCTACTAAAATTCAAGAAGGGACTGGATGCCTTTCTTGAAAAGTATAATATTACAGGGTATATACACTAGTTTCCTTAATATTGCGTTGATCCAGGGAGCTAGTCTGATTGCCGTATGTGGAGTCGGGAAGGAATTTTTTTCCCCAATGTGAAGCTTACTGTTTGCCACATGGGTTTTTTTTGCCTTCCTCTGGATCAACATGTTAGGGCAAGTTAGGATAGGATATGGGTTGAACTAGATGAACTTAAAGTCTCCCTTCAACCTTAATAACTATGTTACTATGAAATACTTACCTCTCCCTGTTCCTTCGCAGCTCCAGTGTCAATGGCTCTCTGGCATCTCAGGGCAGAATGCACGATGACTTCACTACAGCGCGCCCTATGCATTGTGCACTGCAGAGTCATAAGATGCTGAGCAGTCCGGAGAAATGAAGAGTGGGGCAGCGGGGGAAGAGAGAGGTACTTACTTATTTTAATGTATGGAGCATTATATGGGATCCATTATTCTGTATGGAGCAATAGATAGGGCCCATTATACTGTATGGAGCAATATTTGGGGCCCATTATACTATATGGAGCAATATATCGGACCCATTATACTATATGGAGCATTATATGGGGTCCATTTTTCTGTATGGAGCAATATATGGGGCTCACTATATTGTATGGAGCATTATACGGGGTCCATTATTCTGTATTTATATGTGGCCCATAATACTGTATAGAGCAATATATGGATCCCATTATACTGTATTGAGCAATATATGCGGCCCATAATACTGTATCGATCAATTTATGGGGCTCATTCTGTATGGAGCACTATGTGGTGCACATCATACTGTATGGAGCATTATATGTGGCCCATTATTCTGCATGGAGCAATATATGGGGTTCATTATTCTGTATGGAGCATTATATGGGGCTCATTATACTGTATGGAGGACTATGTGGTGCCCAAAATACTATATGGAAGACTATACTGGCAGGTTTCTGAGCTATTGTTGAATTTACAATAGATGTCACTCATGTAATGTAAGACGTGAAATCTTTGGCACTGTACTACACCTGTATTTCTTATCTGCACATCATGAATCATGGTATGTGATAAAGGGGCTCCACTGAGACTCTTCTGTCTGGGGCCCACGAAAACCTGGAGCCAGACTTGTGTGACTGTCTGTACATGTGTATGTTTATACATGTGTGTGCATGTGTTTATGCATGTGTGCATGCGCGTCTGTTTATTAATGTATGTGTATGCATATTCAGGGCCATGCGTCTGCCCAGGCTTATTTCAAATTACAAATTTCTAATTTTGCTACTCTGAATTAGACTAGAATTCTAGAATGCATTTGGCCACTCATCACTCCTGCAATATTATCATCATCTGTACCATCTAATCAAGCTGTTTTTCCTCTTCCCACAGGTATGCATGGACTGTCCGCAGCTTTTCCCAGCTCCTTACTGTTTTGTGAATTGCATTTACTATCCCTGGTATGCAATGAATGTCCCCTTGCATTTACTATCCCTGGTAGGCATTGCTTACCCTACTTTTTGTATCCATAATGTACTTCATTCCTCTTGTGGTTTCCATGCATATATCTGAGTGGCCAGTCCCTCCCCCCCTTTTTCTCACCTTTGGTCAACTCTGAACATGTGGCCTGGGCAATCACGCCCACATCCCCTCTCACAGCTGATCCCTTTCAGTCGCAGATATATTCAGGGCCATGCGTCTGCCCAGACGCAATCTGACCAGGCTTATTTCAAATTCCATATTTCAAATTACAGATTTCTAATTACTCTACTCTGAAGTAGACTAGCTGGAATTTGACTGTAAGGTAACTGATAGATAACCACAACAATGTTCCAGTTTCTTCTCACTTTCACCCCCATACTTCTCTATTTTGTCCAATCTGTAATCCCCCAAATAGTAATGAACTAGTCATTTCCCCCTCCATCCTTACCAGCCATCTCACCTTCTCCTCAGAACTGTTCCTCCACATACAATCTTTTTTCTCCAGACACACACAGCCACATCATGTCCTATCCTGCTCCCACCTTCTAACGCTCTGTCTGTTACTCCTCATTGCTGGCGATGTATCCCCAAATCCTGGCCCTCAACACATTTCCACACTCATTTGTAACACCCTGCCACGATACTCTACACATTTTCGCAATGATGATAACCTCATACCCATTCATCCAGCCCCCACTCCTCCGGTCCCCCTACAAGGAGCACTATGGAAAGCACGCTCAGTCTGCAATAAACTGTCGTTCATCCATGACCTCTTCATCACCAACCAAGTCTCCTTCCTTCGTATCACTGAAACCTGGCTCACCCCATTTGACTCAGCCTCTCCAGCTGGACTCTCTTATGGCAGATTTCAGCTTTCTCACACCCCCTCGCCCCAGCAACAAATGTGGTGGATGAGTTGGCTTGCTCCTCTCCGATACCTGCTCCTTTACCTCAATTCCTCTACCACCCTCCGCTACTCTTCCCTCGTTTGAGTTGCACTCCGTCCGCATCTACTCCCCTTCCAACCTTCAGCTGGCTGTCATCTACCACCCCCCAGAACTAGCCATCTCCACCTTTCTCGACCACTTCACCATCTGGCTGCTTCATTTCCTTTTTGCTGACATCCCCTCTATCATCGTGGGTGACTTCAACATCCCAATTGATGCTTCCACCCCAGCTGCCTCCCAACTTTTATCGCTCACTGCCTCCTTTGGCCTCACTCAATGGTCCTCCAGGGCCACTCACAAAGATGGTCACACACTGGACCTTATCTTCACCCGCCTCTGCTCCCTTACTAATCTCACCCCTCCCCCTATCTGAACACAACCTACTGACATTTTCTTCCCTCTCCTCTCCTAGTGTGCAACCCCCACTCCACAAACTCACTCACCCTCGCAGAAATCGCAAACACCTCAATCTACAATCGCTCTCTGAGTCCCTCCTCCCTCTTACAGACATACCTTCACTTCATGACACAGATGTTGCTGCAACCTTTTATAACACCACAATAACAGCAGCACTTGATTCGGCCACCCCCCTCACACATAGCAAAACTCACACAATCAACAGGCAGCCCTGGATGACCAGCTTAACCAAAGAACTGAGACGGGCTTCCAGGGTTGCTGAGCGGAGATGAAAGAAATCCCGCTCTGCCGAGCACTTAACTGCATACAAGCAGTTCCTCACCAGCTTCAAGTCTACACTCACTGCCGCAAAGCAAACTTACTTCTCATCTCTCATATCCTTCCTGTCTCACAACCCTAAACAGCTCTTCAACACTTTCAATTCTCTACTCCATCCCCGAGCACCTCCTCCCTCTCATCTCATTACCGCTGAAGACTTTGCCTCCTTCTTTAAGCAGAAGTTTGATACGATCAGAGCAAGCTTTGGCCCACAGCCCCCAATGCCCCTCTTAGCTGCTCAGCCCGGTTCCTCAAAAAACAACTTCTCCACCATGACATAAGATCAGCTATCCACCCTCCTTTCAAGATCACACCTTAACACTTGCACGCTTGACCCACTCCAGTCCCACCTCATCCCTAACCTCGCCAGTCTTCATTCTTACTCTAACACACCTCTTCAACCTCTCGCTTACAAATGGTGTGTTCCCCTCATCCTTCAAACATGCCTCGATCACACCCATCCTCAAAAAGACCTACCTTGACCCATCCTCTGTGTCTAGCTATCGCCCGATAGCTCTTCTCCCTTATGCATCAAAACTACTGGAACAGCATGTCCATCTAGAACTGTCCTCCCGCCTCTTCTCCTGTTCCCTCTTTGACCGCTTACAATCAGGCTTCCGACTGCATCACTCAACTGAAACTGCCCTAACTAAAGTCACCAATGACCTACTAACTGCCAAGAGCAAACAACACTACTCTGTCCTACTTCTCCTGGACCTGTCTTCTGCCTTTGACACTGTGGACCATTCCCTCCTGCTACAGATTCCCTCATCTCTTGGCATCACAGGCTTAGCCCTATCCTGGATCTCATCATATCTAACAGACCGAACATTCAATGTCTCCCTCTCCCACACCACCTCCTCACCTCGCCCCCTCTCTGTTGGTGTTCCTCAAGGATTAGTTCTAGGACCCCTACTCTTCTCCATCTACACCTTTGGCCTGGGACAGCTCACAGAATCCCACGGTTTGCAGTATCATCTCTATGCCTATGAGATGCAGATCTACCCATCTAGACCTGATCGCACCTCCTTACTGACCAAAATCCCACAATGTCTGTCCGCTATTTCAGCTTTCTTCTCTGCTCGCTTTCTAAAACTGAACATGGTCAAAACAGAATTCATAATCTTTCCCCCATCTCACTCTACCCCTCCACCAGACCTATCCATCAATGTCAATGGCTGCTCACTTTCCCCAGTCCCGCATGCTCAGTGCCTCGGGGTGATCCTCGAGTCTGCCCTCTCTTTCAAGCCACATATCTAAACCCTAGCCTCCTCCTGCCATCTCAAACTCAAAAATATTTCCAGGATCTGGCATTCCTTGACCATGACACCACAAAAACACTAGTGCATGCCCTTATCTCCCGCCTCGAATACTGCAACCTCCTACTCTCTGGCCTCCCCTCTAGCACTCTGGCACTACTCCAGTCCTTCATTCTGCTGCCCGACTAATCCACCTGTCTCCCCGTTATTCCCCAGCCTCTTCCCTATGCCAAGCCCTTCATTGGCTTCCTATCTTCCAGAGGCTCCAGTTCAAAACCCTAACTACGACATACAAAGCAATCCACAACCTATCTCCTCCATACATCTGTGACATGGTCTCCTGGTACTTACACACACGCAACCTTCGATCCTCTCAAGATCTCCTTCTCTACACTCCTATCTCATCTTTCCACAACCGCATACAAGACTTCTCCCGTGCTTCCCCAATACTCTGGAATTCTCTACCCCAACACATCAGACTCTTGCCTACCATGGAAACCTTCAAAAAAGAACCTGAAAACCCACCTCTTCCCTATAACCTGCAGTGATCCTCAGTCTACTGAACCGCCGCACAACCAGCTCTACCCTCTCCTAGTGTATCCTCACCCATCCCCTGTAGACTGTGAGCCCTTGAGGGCACGGTCCTCTCTCCTTCTGTACTTGTGTGTCTTGTATTACTCATGCCTATTGTACTTGTCTATATTTGCCCCTTTTCACATGTAAAGCGCCACGGAATAAATGGCGCTATAAAAATGTATAATATGTGTACGTGTGTATTTGTGTCTATGAGTGTGTATGCATGTGTGTGTGTAATATATATATATATACATATATACACATACATACACATATATTTATATATACAGTATTAAATGATTAGTCACCAGTAATGTTGAGCATTCTGATACCGCAAGTATCGGGTATCGGCCGATACTTGCTGTATCGGAATTCCGATACCGACTTCCGATATTTTTTCAATATCGGAATTCGGCATCGGAATCGGAAGTTCAAAGTTGATTGACAGCCTGACGTCATCATGATGCGCGGTGTGTGCGCATCATGATGCGCCGTCATTTCGGGCCTTCCGGGGGTCTCTGCCGGCCTGCCGGGGGGCTGTGTGGACTGCCCGGGGTCTGTACCGGCCTGCCGGGGGGCTGTGCCGGCCTGCCGGTGGTCTGTGCACCCTGTGGGGGTCTGTACCGGCCTGCCGGGGGGCTGTGCCGGCCTGCCGGTGGTCTGTGCACCCTGTGGGGGTCTGTACCGGCCTGCCGGGGGGCTGTGCCGGCCTGCCGGTGGTCTGTGCACCCTGTGGGAGTCTGTACCGGCCTTGCCGGGGGGCTGTGCCGGCCTGCCGGGGGGCTGTGCTGATGTCCGGGGGTCTGTGCAAGCATCGTCCGATGGGACTACAAGTCCCATCTGGCGATGCCTTCTACCATGACAGTGATTGACACATTAGCCAATGATGGGACAGTAGTAGTCCCATCATCCGGCTAATGTGTTAAATGTTAAAAAAAAAAACAAAAAAAAAAAAAAAACTACATACATACTACATACATACTACATGCATGCTACATACATACTACATATATACTACATACATACTACATACATACTGCATACATACTACATGCATGCTACATACATACTACATGCATGCTACATACATACTACATACATACTACATACATACTACATGCATGCTACATACATACTACATGCTACATACATACCACATACATACTACATACATACTACATACATACTACATATATACTACATGCATGCTACATACATACTACATGCTACATACATACTACATACATGCTACATACATACTACATATATACTACATACATACTACATACATGCTACATACATGCTACATACATACTACATGCATGCTACATACATACTACATGCTACATACATACTACATGCTACATACATACTACATACATGCTACATGCTACATACATACCACATACATACTACATACATACTACATGCTACATACATACTACATATATACTACATGCATGCTACATACATACTACATGCTACATACATGCTACATACATACTACATATATACTACATACATGCTACATACATACTACATACATACTACATGCTACATACATACTACATATATACTACATGCATGCTACATACATACTACATGCTACATACATGCTACATACATACTACATATATACTACATACATACTACATACATACTACATATACACTACATACATACTACATACATGCTACATACATGCATGCTACATACATGCTTACATACATACTACATACATGCTACATGCATGCTACATACATACTACATGCTACATACATACTACATACATACTACGTACATACTACATGCTACATACATACTACATATATACTACATGCATGCTACATACATACTACATGCTACATACATACCACATACATACTACATACATGCTACATACATACTACATATATACTACATGCATGCTACATACATACTGCATGCTACATGCATGCTACATACATACTGCATGCTACATGCATGCTACATACATACTACATACATACTACATGCTACATACATACCACATATATACTACATACATACAATACATTCATACAATACATACATAGACATACAGTACATATAACATAGAGTAACATACTTACCAATACTTGTCACATTGTTCCCCGAAGCCATTGTCTTTTCCGGAATAAATATTAACATAACAAACCACAAAAATACTCACCCACGATCCGAAGCAGTCCACGAGTGTGTCCCACGACGATCTTGGGTAGAGAACTGCAGCATCAGCTGTTGCTGCCGTTCTCTACGGGCTGCAGGAATCCAATGACGGAAGGTAGGTATCCTTCCGCACTGTATTCCTCCGCCACTTAAAAAAAAAAAAAAGTCCCTAGTCTCACTTTATGCCATTGCTGTGGGAATTTCCCACGCAGCAATGGCATAAAGTGAGACTAGGGACTTTTTTTTTTTTTTTAAGTGGCGGAGGAATACAGTGCGGAAGGATACCTACCTTCCGTCATTGGATTCCTGCAGCCCGTAGAGAACGGCAGCAACAGCTGATGCTGCCGTTCTCTACCCAAGATCGTCGTGGGACACACTCGTGGACTGCTTCGGATCGTGGGTGATTATTTTTGTGGTTTGTTATGTTAATATTTATTCCGGAAAAGACAATGGCTTCGGGGAACAATGTGACAAGTATTGGTAAGTATGTTACTCTATGTTATATGTACTGTATGTCTATGTATGTATTGTATGAATGTATTGTATGTATGTAGTATATATGTGGTATGTATGTAGCATGTAGTATGTATGTAGTATGTATGTAGCATGCATGTAGCATGCAGTATGTATGTAGCATGCATGTAGTATATATGTAGTATGTATGTGGTATGTATGTAGCATGTAGTATGTATGTAGCATGCATGTAGTATGTATGTAGCATGTATGTAGCATGCATGTAGTATATATGTAGTATGTATGTAGCATGTAGTATGCATGTAGTATATATGTAGTATGTATGTAGCATGTAGTATGTATGTAGCATGCATGTAGTATATATGTAGTATGTATGTAGCATGTAGTATGTATGTAGCATGCATGTAGTATATATGTAGTATGTATGTAGCATGTAGTATGTATGTAGCATGCATGTAGTATATATGTAGTATGTATGTAGCATGTAGTATGTATGTAGCATGCATGTAGTATATATGTAGTATGTATGTAGCATGTAGTATGTATGTAGTATATATGTAGTATGTATGTAGCATGTAGTATGTATGTAGCATGCATGTAGTATATATGTAGTATGTATGTAGCATGTATGTAGCATGTAGTATGTATGTAGCATGTAGTATGTATGTAGCATGTAGTATGTATGTAGCATGCATGTAGTATATATGTAGCATGTAGTATGTATGTAGCATGCATGTAGTATGTATGTGGTATGTATGTAGCATGTAGTATGTATGTAGCATGCATGTAGTATATATGTGTTATGTATGTGGTATGTATGTAGCATGCAGTATGTAGCATGCATGTAGTATATATGTAGTATGTATGTAGTATATATGTAGTATGTATGTTGCATGTAGTATTTATGTAGTATGAATGTAGCATGTATGTATGTAGTATGAATGTAGCATGTATGTAGTATGCATGTTGTATGTATGTAGCATGTATGTAGCATGTAATTTTTTTTTTTTTACATTCAACACATTAGCCGGATGATGGGACTACTACTGTCCCATCATTGGCTAATGTGTCAATCACTGTCATGGTAGCAGGCATCGCCCGATGGGACTTGTAGTCCCATCGGACGATGCCTGCACAGCCCCCCGGCAGGCCGGCACAGCCCCCCGGCAGGCCGGCACAGACCACCGGCAGGCCGGCACAGCCCACCGGCAGGCCGGCACAGCCCCCCGGAGCCTGCACAGCCCCCCGGCAGGCCGGCACAGCCCACCGGAGCCTGCACAGACCACCGGCAGGCCGGCACAGCCCCCCGGCAGGCCGGCACAGACCACCGGAGCCTGCACAGACCCCCTGGCAGGCCGGCACAGCCCGCCGAAAGGCCCGTACAGACCCCAGAGAGGCTGTACAAGGCAAAAACAGGGTTTTTCTTATTCCGATACCGGAAGTCCCATAGACTTGAATGGGACTTCCGGTATCGGAATCGGCGATACCGATACTTTTTTTAAAGATCGGCCGATCCATTCCGATCCGATACTTTGAAGTATCGGACGGTATCGCTCAACTCTAGTCACCAGATAATCAAGTTTTCTCTGATCCATAGTATCCAACCACTGCCCCTCCCTCCGAGATTCTGAGAACAGGGGTCTGCAGACTCATCCTGGATAGGGCAGAGTTGTGCATGCTCGTCATCTGCTTGCCATTATCTATAGAGCTGCTGAACGCTGCGCTCGGCTATTTCTATCAGTTCCATAGACAATGAATAGAGAAGAAGTGAAGCATGCGCACCTTCAATTTATTCATGGTGAGCTGCAGTCCTGTTCTCAGGATTGATGGGGATCCCAGTGTTCAGTCCCCCACAAGTCAGTAAGTAATCCCTTATCATTGGGTCTGGGGATAACAATTTATTTGGGGAATAACCCTTTATCAGATACTAGATAGTATACATACCAGACATACACTCACTGGCCACTTTATTAGGTACACCTGTCCAACTGTGTGTTAAGACTTAATTTCTAATCAGCCAATCACATGGCGGCAACTCAGTGCATTTAGGCATGTAGACATGGTCAAGACAATCTCCTGCAGTTCAAACCGAGCATCAGTATGGGGAAGAAAGGTGATTTGAGTGCCTTTGAACATTGCATGATTGTTGGTGCCAGAAGGGCTGGTCTGAGTATTTCAGAAACTGCTGATCTACTGGGATTTTCACGCACAACCATCTCTAGGGTTTACAGAGAATGGTCCGAAAAAGAAAAAAAAATCCAGTGAGCGGCAGTTCTGTGGCCGGAAATGCCTTGTTGATGCCAGAGGTCAGAGGAGAATGGGCATACTGGTTCGAGCTGATAGAAAGGCAACAGTGACTCAAATTGCCACCCGTTACAACCAAGGTAGGCAGAAGAGCATCTCTGAACGCACAGTGCGTCGAACTTTGAGGCAGATGGGCTACAGCAGCAGAAGACCACACTGGGTACCACTCCTCTCAGCTAAGAACAGGCATCTGATGGCTACTTTCAGCAGGATAATGCGCCATGTCATAAAGCTCGAATCATCTCAGATTGGTTTCTTGAACATGACAATGAGTTCACTGTACTCAAATGGCCTCCTCAGTCACCAGATCTCAATCCAATAGAGCATCTTTGGGATGTGGTGGAACGGGAGATTCGCATCAGGGATGTGCAGCCGACAAATCTGCGCCAACTGTGTGATGCCATCATGTCAATATGGTCCAAAATCTCTGAGGAATGCTTCCAGCACCTTGTTGAATCTCTGCCACGAAGAATTGAGGCAGTTCTGAAGGCAAAAGGGGGTCCAACCCGTTACTAGCATGGTGTACCTAATAAAGTGGCCAGTGAGTGTATAATACATACAGTTAGGTCCATATATATTTGGACAGAGACATCATTTTTCTAATTTTGGTTCTAGAGATTACCACAATGAATTTTAAACAAAACAATTCAGATGCAGTTGAAGTTCAGACTTTCAGTTTTCATTTGAAGGTATCCACATTAAAATTGGATGAAGGGTTTAGGAGTTTCAGCTCCTTAACATGTGCCACCCTGTTTTTAAAGGGACCAAAAGTAATTGGACAGATTAAATAATAGTAAATAAAATGTTCATTTCTAGTACTTGGTTGAAAACCCTTTTTGGCAATCACTGCCTGAAGTCTTGAACTCATGGACATCACCGGATGCTGTGTTTCCTCCTTTTTGATGTACTGCCAGGCCTTCACTGCGATGGTTTTCAGTTGTTGTTTGTTTGTGGGCCTTTGTGTCTGAAGTTTAGTCATTAACAAGTGAAATGCATGCTCAATTGGGTTGAGATCAGGTGACTGACTTGGCCATTCAAGAATATTCCACTTCTTTGCTTTAATAAACTCGTGGGTTGCTTTGGCTTTATGTTTTGGGTCATTGTCCATCTGTAGTATGAAACAACGACCAATCAGTTTGGCTGCATTTGGCTGGATCTGAGCACACAGTATGGCTCTGAATGCCTCAGAATTCATTCAGCTGCTTCTCTCCTGTGTCACATCATCAATATACACTAGTGACCCAGTGTCACTGGCAGCCATGCATGCCCAAGCCATCACACTGCCTCCGCCATGTTTTACAGATGATGAGGTATGCTTTGGATCATGAGCTGTACCATGCCTTCACCATACTTTTCTCTTTTCCATCATTCTGGTAGAGGTTGATCTTGGTTTTATCTGTCCAAAGAATGTTCTTCCACCACTGAGCTGGCTTTTTTAGATGTTTTATAGCAAAGTCCAGTCTAGCCTTTTTATTCTTGATGCTTATGCTTAGATTTGGATTTTGATACACCTACCTCCTGGAGAGTGTTGTTCACTTGGTTGACTGTTGTGAAAATTAGAAAAATGTTGTCTCTGTCCAAATATATATGGACCTAACTGTACATGGTTGGGCTCAGCAGAACCGAATCCTGACAGAGATATATATCTCCAGCTCAGTAACAAAATATAAATATATCTATTTTTTGAGGTGTGGGGGGCCCAAATAGAACTTTTACTATGGTGCAGTGTGAACTCTAAGTACGTCCCTGCTTGCAGCGCCATGATAATGAGCGGAATCTGGCCTGTTGCTCAGAGCCCTCAGCTACAGGGGGTTCCATAACCAGATTCCCCTCATCATAAGTGACATGCTAGGCAGGGGGGGGGCAGACATATTTCTTGCACAGGGGCCTCAAGCTGTCAGTGTCTGTTTTTAGAATGGTGTCACATTTGGGTAATTTCTGTTGTATTGACCCCCCAAAGTCAGTTCAAGTGTGAGGTGGTCCCTAAAAAAATGATTTTGTAAATTTTGTTGGAAAAATAACTTTTAACCCTTATAGTGGTCCTAACCAAGAAAAATTATGTTTCCAAAATTGTACTGGTGTAAAGTAGACATGTGGGAAATATTATTTATTAACTATATTATGTGACACCACTCTGATTTAAGTGAACAAAAATTAAAAGTTTGAAAATTACAAAATTTTCCAAATTAACATTTTTTTCATAAATAAACGCAAGTTATATCGAAGAAATGTTACCACTTACGTGAAGTACAATATGTAATGAAAAAACATTCTCAGAATCAGTGGGATTCATGGAAGCGTTCCAGAGTTATAACTTCATAAAATGGTAGTGGTCAGAATTGTAAAAATTGGCTCTGTCCCTAAGCAGTTAGATCAGGTGATTAACACACTGCAATATTTTGGATCCTTTTCAGGTGTACAAGATAAACGTGGATAAGTGCAAATTTCTAGTTTTGGGAGATTATAGTGCTGGATACAGATAATAACAAAATTGTCATGATCCCAGTGCAGGTTTTTGAGCTGCACACCGGGGGTTAATGTCTGGAGCTCTGTGCAGGTTTTGACCTGCACACTTGGGGTTAATGATTGTGGCCTCTTTCTGGTTCTGGGAGAGCTTCATAAACCCCTGGGTAGCTTCGATCCCTGCCAGTTATACTTTTGCCTTTGGCCTAGTGTGCTGACTCCCGTGTGCCTGTTTGTTGCTATAGCTTGTTTATATGGTTCTGACCCGGCTCTGTTTCCCGTTGTGAGTTTGCCTGTTGATTTTGTACTGCGTTATTATCTGTGTATGACTCATTGCCTGTGACCTGACTACTCTCTGCTCGCCCCCTTTGGTACCTTGCAGCTATCTCTGTGTGTGACTCATTGGCTACATCCTGACTATTCTCACTGTCTATGCCCCTGAGTAACTTTGTCTCGCAGTTACTCTGCTAGGAATTGTCTTGCAGCTCCCAGCTCTGTGGAGTTTAGGCCATGCCTCTAGAAGTCACGTGCTTCAGGTCCTGCGGCTCTGAAGTACGCATCTATTCGGTTGCTGCCCGCTCCACAGGTAGCTTTGAGCATGCTTTCGCTTTACTCAGGACCCGCACACTGGCTCAGTGAGCAAGTTCAGTGCGGTGTCTCTGACAATATAACTGGCCTACAATTTTTTTTTCTCTCCTCACTTCTGCAGCATGGACCCAATGTGTGCTTTATCTGAGCAGGTGAAAAGCTTGACTCAGTCACTGCAGAAGCTTAGTTTGGAACACCAAGCTCTGGCCCAGTCCCAACGGCGGGTTGAGGACTCAGTTCAGGGGGTACTTTCCGCAGGCTTCCAGCAGGTGGGGAATAGAGATGTCATTTTAGTCCCACCTGAATCCCCGGTTAAATTGCCAGATATATTTTCTGGTAACAAGGATGATTTCAGGGCATTTAAGGAGGGCTGTAAGCTTTTTTTTTTTTCTTTGAGACCCCGCTCCTCTGGGGATGAGAAACAGAGGGTGGGGGTGGTGATGTCCCTGCTTAGGGGGTCCCCACAAGCCTGGGCATTCTCGCTTTCCTCTTCTTCCCCTGAGAGAATGTCTGTGGATGCATTTTTTTGAAGCCTTAGGGCTTATTTATGTTGAGCCTGATAGACTGCGGTTGGCTGAGGACAAAGTGATGAGTGTCTGTCAGGGGGAGCACTCGGCCGAATGGTTCTGTACTGAATTCAGACGTTGGGCAGCCGAGATTTCCTGGAGTGATGCCGCCCTTCAGGGGCTGTTCCACAGAGGCAAGTGTGAACGTCTGAAGGATGCTTTGGCACTTCATCCTCCGCCTGACTCCCTGGAGGATGCCATGGTCCAAGCGGTTCGCATGGATCGCAGGCTGCGGGCTAGAGGCATCATGCAACGGGAAACACCCTTATTCTTCAGTGGAGATGAGACCCAGACTCTTCCTATGGCTATGGAGGTGAGCGCTGTCACCTGTGAGGGAAAGGAAAGAAGACGCCGCTGGGAAAAGCAGTTGTGTTTCTATTGTGAGAAATCTGGACATTGGAAGGACTGCCCCTCCTGTCCGTCATCCTCCAAGATGACGGGAAACGACTAGGTCTGGGTAGTAATCGAGGAGGCTACCCAGACCTTCAGGTACAATTTTCCTCATGTGCAAAAATGGTGCTGCAGGTGGAACTGGAGCTTGGTTATGGTCCTGTTCAGACTACTGCTTTTATTGACTGCAGTTCGGCTGTGAACCTGATTGATACCAAGGTTATGACTCTTAATAAGATAGGGACAGTCAGGCTTCATGATCCTGTAAAACTTGTGGCAATTGACTCATCTCCTCTTACCCAAGACGGTATCTGTTGCAGGTCTGAACTTTTTTCTCTAAAAGTGGGTTCCACTCATGTGGAGAAAGTAAGTTGTCTGGTGCTAGATAACTTGCCTGCAGGACTGGTACTGGGGATGCCTTGGCTTCAACGCCATAATCCTACCATTGATTGGGTTAAAGGGGAAATCACTCAATGGGGATGCAATAATAAATGTGGTAACCGGGGACATCTTGTTAACGCTGTTAAATCCGTGTCGGTGTCGTCTGTCGATCTGGAAGGTATTCCGGAGTACCTGAAAGATTTCGAAGACGTTTTTTCCGGAAGTGAGGCTGAGGCGCAGCCACCACATAGACCCTATGATTGTGCCATTGATTTAGTACCCGGAGTCAAGTTACCTAAGGCTCGATTGTTCAATTTGTCTGGGCCTGAGCGCCAAGCCATGAAGGAGTACATAGCTGAGAGTCTCCGTAAAGGGCATATCAGGCCTTCTGTCACCTGTGGTAGCAGGGTTCTTCTTTGTGAAGAAAAAAAGATGGTGGTTTGCGGCCGTGCCTCGACTTTCGGGAACTGAACAAGATAACGGTTAGGAACTCTTACTCGCTTCCCCTCATCCCAGACTTATGTAACCAGTTAGCTGGGGCCCAATGGTTCTCCAAGTTAGATCTGCGGGGGGCCTACAATCTGATAAGGGTTTGGGAAGGGGACGAGTGGAAAACTGCATTCCTCACATCAGAAGGACTCTTTGAGAACCTGGTAATGCCATTTGGGTTAACTAATGCACCTGCTATTTTCCAAAATTTCATCAATGTTGTATTTTCTGATCTGATAGGCCGTTTTGTTATTATTTATTTGGATGATATTTTGGTGTATTCCCCGGACAGTCAATCTCACTTGCAACATCTAAAGACAGTTCTCCAGAGACTCAGGGAGAACCAATTGTTCGCCAAATTGGAAAAATGTTTGTTTTTTGTACAGGAGCTGTCTTTTTTGGGGTTGATTGTGTCCTGTGCGGGGTTTCGTATGGATCCTAAGAAGGTGCTGGCAATCGCTCACTGGGTTCAGCCTCAAGATCTCAAGAGGCTCCAGCGCTTCTTAGGATTTGCAAACTATTACTGGAGATTCCTTAAAGGTTTCTCACAAGTGGTTAAACTACTCACGGATCTTACCCAGAAGGGAGCTGATGTAAAAAATTGGTCTGTAATCGCTAAGGAATCCTTCTCAGCGATTAAGAAATGTTTTATGCCTGCCCCGGTGTTGGTGCAACCTGATCCGTCCAAACCATTCATTGTGGAGGTGGATGCTTCAGAAGTGGGGGTGGGGGCTGTGCTGTCCCAGGGTCCGGCCACCCTTACCAATCTCAAACCCTGTGCCTTCTTCTCCAAGAAGTTCTCTTCAGCTGAGAAAACTATGATGTAGGCAATAGAGAACTTCTTGCGGTCAAGCTGACGTTTGAGGAATGGAGGCACTTTTTGCAAGGGGCGGCTCACCCTATCACGGTTGTCACGGATCACAAAAATTTGGCATACCTTGAATCTGCTAAGAGGCTTACTCCTAGACAGGCCCGTTGGTCTTTTTTTTTTTTTTTTTTTCACGATTTCAGTTCTCAATTACTTTTCGACCGGGGTCCAAAAACGTTAAAGCGGATGCCCTGTCAAGAAGTTTTGATCCAGTGTCTCCCCCTGAGCCGCCGTCCTCCATTCTTTCCCCAGGGGTGGTAGTAGCGGGGGTCTCAACTGAGATGGAACAAGAAATCCTAAGGGCTCAGGCCCTAGCTCCGGCAACCAGGCCAAGCGATAAACTGTTTGTTCCAGATTCATTGCGGCCTAGACTTCTGCAGGAGTTTCATGATTCTAGGCTGAGTGCTCATCCAGGTATCACGGCCACTAGAGAGGCGGTAGCCAGGGGTTTTTGGTGGCCTTCATTAAGGTCCGATGTCAAGGAATTTGTTTCTGCTTGTGGCATGTGTGCCTGTTCCAAAAGCTCGCATAACCGACCGGCTGGGGAACTCATACCTTTACTGGTTCCTGATAGGCCATGGACTTATCTTTCCATGGATTTTATTACCGGCCTTCCACCTTCCAGGGGCAATACCGTGATCTGGGTGGTGGTGGATAGGTTTTCTAAACAGGCCCATTTCATTCCCTTGGCAGCATTACCTTCAGCAGAAACATTGTCAAGGTTGTTTGTGCAGCATGTGGTCCGATTGCATGGGGTACCCCTGAATGTTGTGTCTGACAGAGGTGTGCAGTTTGTCGCCAAATTTTGGAGGGCGTTCTGTATGAAATTGGGCATCTCACTCTCCTTCTCGTCGGCATATCACGCGGAGAACAGTGGTCAGACAGAACGCACCAATCAATCCCTGGAACAAATTCTCAAGTGTCTGACCTCCGCCAGACAGGAGGATTGGTGTGATGCGTTACCGTTTGCTGAATTCGCTTTTAACAACCGGGTGAGTCAGTCCACCAACATGTCCCCATTCCTGATTAACTATGGCTTTAATCCGCATTTTGGGGAGTTTTCTCGAGTGGATTCCGGTTGTCCAGGAGCAGAGGGGTCCGTTCAACGGTTAAAAAACCTCTGGGCTGAAGTCCGGCGAAATATCTCTCTGGCCCAGGGGAGATACAAATATTTTGCGGACAAAGAGAGCCTCGGGAGACATGTTTCAGGTGGGAGAGAAGGTTTGGCTCTCCATGCGTAACATCAACTTAAAGGTACCATCAGTTAAGTTGGGACCAAAGTTCATTGGTCCGTACGAGATTATGGAGATAGTCAACCCTGTGGCATATAGGTTGCGTCTCCCCGCCTCCTTAAAAATATCTAATGTGTTCCATAAGTCTCTGTTGAAAACAGCAGGATCTGTCAAAGAGAACTGAGACTGTTGTTCCTCCAGTGCTGGTGGAGGGTCAATTGGAGTATGAGGTCGGACATATTGTGGACTCTCGGCGGGTGCGCCGCTCTTTGCAGTACCTGGTCCACTGGAAGGGATATGGACCAGAAGAGCGCTCATGGGTCCCTGCTCGCTCGGTACATGCGGATCGCCTGGTTCAGCCGTTCCATGCCAAGTACCCGGGGAAGCCTGGGGGTCCAGAGTCCCCCCGTTGAGAGGGGGGTACTGTCATGATCCCAGTGCAGGTTTTTGAGCTGCACACCGGGGGTTAATGTCTGGAGCTCTGTGCAGGTTTTGACCTGCACACAATGATTGTGGCCTCATTCTGGGAGAGCTTCATAAACCCCTGGGTAGCTTCAATCCCTGCCAGTTATACTTTTGCCTTTGGCCTAGTGTGCTGACTCCCGTGTGCCTGTTTGTTGCTATAGCTTGTTTATATGGTTCTGACCCGGCTGTTTCCCGTTGTGAGTTTGCCTGTTGATTTTGTACTGCGTTATTATCTGTGTATGACTCATTGCCTGTGACCTGACTACTCTCTGCTCGCCCCCTTTGGTACCTTGCAGCTATCTCTGTGTGTGACTCATTGGCTACGTCCTGACTATTCTCACTGTCTATGCCCCTGGGTAACTTTGTCTCGCAGTTACTCTGCTAGGAATTGTCTTGCAGCTCCCAGCTCTGTGGAGTTTAGGCCACGCCTCTAGCAGTCACGTGCTTCAGGTCCTGTGGCTCTGAAGTACGCATCTATTCGGTTGCTGCCCGCTCCACAGGTAGCTTTGAGCACGCTTTCGCTTTACTCAGGACCCGCACACTGGCTCAGTGAGCAAGTTCAGTGCGGTGTCTCTGACAAAAATTAGAAGTACTAATATGTCCCTGACTTACCTGGGTATTAAAATTGGAAATGACCCAGGATCACTATACAAACTAAATTTCCATCATCTAATAGACAAAATAATAAGAGAATGATAAAAATGGAGTGAACTCCGGTTATCACTATTTGGGAGGGCACATTTATTAAAAACTAGCTGAAGAGCCCGGCGTTGCCTGGGCATAGTAACCAACTGTGGTTAGTTCTAACAAATTATAATGATTATATTGCATATAAAAACCGTGCATCTAATCCTATCCTGTGCGATACTGACTGCTGAGCTGTGTATCTAATACTATTCTGTGTGATACTATGTGCTGAGCTGCGTATCTAATCCTATCCTGTGTGATACTGACTGCTGAGCTGTGCATCTAATCCTATCCTGTGTGGTACTGACTGCTGAGCCATGTATCTAATCCTATCCTGTGTGATACTGGGCTCCCCCTGCAGTCTGTGTCAGAGGGTGGTCTTTAGGCACAGGAATAAATTGTGTTATTTCCAGCTTTACAGAAAGATGATAACACCATAGAGATAAGAATAATAGGCCTCAGTTACCACAACTGTCTACAAAGAAAACTGTTGCTGATAGCAACCAATCACAGCTCATTTTTCATATTTTAAACAGCTCTGGGACAGCGTGGTGAGTTTTGAGTGGCGACTTTTGTGTTTCAACTTTTATGTGGCGAAGCATGTGGTGGTGTGTGTTCATATCCCCGTGTGTGGTGAGTATCCCATGTCAGGGCCCCACCTTAGCAACTGTACGGTATATACTCTTTGGCGCCATCGCTCTTATTCTTTAAGTCCCCCTTGTTCACATCTGGCAGCTGTCAATTTGACTCCAACACTTTTCATTTCACTTTTTCCCCATTATGTAGATAGGGGCAAAATTGTTTGGTAAATTGGTATGCACGGAGTTAAAATTTCGCCTCACAACATAGCCTATGATGCTCTGACGTGTGACTGTGTAAAATTTTGTGGCTGTAGCTACGACGGTGCAGATGCCAATACATACATACACTTTTCCCCCCCATTATGTACCTAGGGGCAAAATTTTTTGGTAAATTGGATCCCGCAGGGTTAAAATTTCACCTCACAACATAGCCTATGACACTCTCGGGGTCCAGACGTGTGACTGCAAAATTTTGTGGCTGTAGCTACGACAGTGCAGATGCCAATACATACATACATACACTTTTTCCCCCATTATGTAGATAGGGGCAAAATTGTTTGAATTGGAACGCGCAAGGTTAAAATTTCACCTCACAACATAGCCTATGACGCTCTCGGGGTCCAGACGTGTGACTGTGCCAAATTTTGTGACTGCAGCTGTGACGGTGCGGATGCCAATACTTACATACATACATACACACCTACATTAAGCTTTATACAGTTGTGGCCAAAAGTATTGACACCCCTGCAATTCTGTCAGATAATGCTCAGTTTCTTCCTGAAAATGATGCAAACAAATTCTTTGGTATTATCTTCATTTAATTTGTCTTAAATGAAAAAACACAAAAAGAATTGTCCTAAAGCCAAATTGGATATAATTCCACACCAAACATAAAAAGAGGGTGGGCAAAAGTATTGGCACTGTTCGAAAAATCATGTGATGCATCTCTAATTTGTGTAATTAACAGCACCTGTAACTTACCTGTGACACCTAACAAGTGTTGGCAATAACTAAATCACACTTGCAGCCAGTTGACATGGATTAAAGTTGACACAACCTCTGTCCTGTGTCCTTGTGTGTACCACATTGAGCATGGAGAAAAGAAAGAAGACCAAAGAACTGTCTGAGGACTTGAGAAACCAAATTGTGAGGAAGCATGAGCAATCTCAAGGCTACAAGTCCATCTCTAAAGACCTGAATGTTCCGGTGTCTACCGTGCACAGTGTCATCAAGAAGTTTAAAGCCCATGGCACTGTGGCTAACCTCCCTAGATGTGGACGGAAAAGAAAAATTGACAAGAGATTTCAACGCAAGATTGTGCGGATGTTGGATAAAGAACCTCGACTAACATCCAAACAAGTTCAAGCTGCCCTGCAGTCCGAGGGTACAACAGTGTCAACCCGTACTATCTGTCGGCATCTGAATGAAAAAGGACTGTATGGTAGGAGACCCAGGAAGACCCCACTTCTTACCCCGAGACATAAAAAAGCCAGGCTGGAGTTTGCCAAAACTTACCTGAAAAAGCCTTAAAACGTTTTGGAAGAATGTTCTCTTGTCAGATGAGACAAAAGTAGAGCTTTTTGGGCAAAGGCATCAACATAGAATTTACAGGAGAAAAAAAGAGGCATTCAAAGAAAAGAACACTGTCCCTACAGTCAAACATGGCGGAGGTTCCCTGATGTTTTGGGGTTGCTTTTGTTGCCTCTGGCACTGGACTGCTTGACCGTGTGCATGGCATTATGAAGTCTGAAGACTACCAACAAATTTTGCAGCATAATGTAGGGCCCAGTATGAGAAAGCTGGGTCTCACTCAGAGGTCATGGGTCTTCCAGCAGGACAATGACCCAAAACACACTTCAAAAAGCACTAGAAAATGGTTTGAGAGAAAGCACTGGACACTTCTAAGGTGGCCAGCAATGAGTCCAGACCTGAATCCCATAGAACACCTGTGGAGAGATCTAAAAATGGTAGTTTGGAGAAGGCACCCTTCAAATATCAGGGACCTGGAGCAGTTTGCCAAAGAATGGTCTAAAATTCCAGCAGAGCATTGTAAGAAACTCATTGATGGTTACCGGAAGCGGTTGGTCGCAGTTATTTTCGCTAAAGGTTGTGCAACCAAGTATTAGGCTGAGGGTGAAAATACTTTTGTCTGGCCCATTTTTGGAGTTTTGTGTGAAATGATCAATGTTTTGCTTTTTGCTTCATTCTTTTTTGTGTTTTCTCATTTAAGACAAATTAAATGAAGATAATAATACCAAAGAATTTGTGTTTGCAATCATTTTCAGGAAGAAACAGAGTATTATCTGACAGAATTGCAGGGGTGTCAATACTTTTGACCACAACTGTATATTAGATGATTAGCTTATTTCGCATTCTATATCCAATAGAATCGATACCTATATTACTGAAACATTTAGGTGTACAGAGGCTACAGTCAGCATTTAAACGTTTCTTATGGCAAGAGAAAAGACCAAGAATTTCATATAAAAATTGGACTCGTCTAAAATAGAGGGGGGAAGTTCATTACCTTTGATAAGAACTTATAATCTAGAAGCATTAACGAGACACATTAGAGATTGGATTCATGGAACCAGTGGTTTCTCAAACACTATGCTGGAGAGAGAATTAGCGGCCCCCAGTAACCTGCAGATGGTCTTACATTTGTGATTCAGGGAATTTCCATCTCATGTCAAACACAGTCAAACTATATAAACTACCGTTCCGATTATCGAAAATAATCCCTCTATGGGAGGATCCAGGTTTTACTCAGGGCAAACCAAATCAAGTTTTTTAACAATGGAAACATAAAGGGATCACAAAAATAGGGGATCTACCATACTTAATATCAATGAGGGAGGTATACTTGGCAACAATTCTGAGAGAAGTATAGCATAAGAGATCAGCAATATTTTCAAACGATTAGTTACTACAGCTCAGTGGTAATGGATTTTTGGAGAGCGGAAAGGAAAGGTGATTTTGATTCCTTAAAAGGAAGTGCTTAGGGGTAGAATCTTTATCCACATTTCACCAAAAAATTTAAACACAAACTCTTTCTTTTACGACGCCTTAGGTATTTATCCATTGGAATAAAAAGCTGAATGACTGAGATAGAGGGTAAAATTCAGACCGGACGGAATAAAGTCAAGAAAGCAATTATCAGCGTTCAATGGAGAGAAATGCAGTATAAATTGATGCTTAACGCTATATATGCCTTTAATTTCTCATACAAAATTGCCCCAGCACACTATTTAAGGAAATGCCCTAAATGCAATTTACTTTAAGCAAGTCCTTTCCATGGTAACACGGTATTTGGTAATGTCCATCTATCTAAGTGGTTTGGGAAGAGTCCCTTTTATATATAGACAAAATATGGAAAATTAAAATCCCCAAATCCCCCCAAGCATGTCTATTCCATTACATTGTAACAGAACAGCGAGAAGGCAGTGACAAAGTACTATCTATCCAGATATACATGTAGCTCTATTGGTGGTCGAAAAATGCATTCTGAGAAACTGGCTTAAGACATCCCTTCTATCCGATATAATCAATACCCTAAAGATGTTATTAATATATGATAAACTTGAGACAGGAAGACAAAAAGAAAAGTTAAGAAATAAATTCTTTAACAAATGGAAAACTTTCATTGAGTATAGCTATACACAACGAGAAAATTCACAAGTGATGAAGACATTTCAACACACCTCATGGTATAACATGAAAGAAATCAAGGTACAATTGGTATATTAAAAATATAATTAGTCAGACACAAGCATATATTAACCTTTAGGCTATGTGCACACGTCCAGAATTGCCGTGGAACTTTCCGCAATTCCCTGCCGTGGGAAATACGCATGCAGAATTGGCATGCGTATTCCCGCTAAACACTAGCGTTTTGCAAGCGTAATTAGCTTGCAGAATGCTAGCGTTTTCCAAGCGATCTGTAGCATTGCTTGGAAAACTGATTGACAGGTTGGTCACACTTGTCAAATATAGTGTTTGACAAGTGTGACCAACTTTTTACTATTGATGCTGCCTATGCAGCATCAATAGTAAAAAGATATAATATTAAAAATAAAAGAAATAAAAAATCATGATATTCTCACCTTCCGGCGGCCACTGCAGCCTTCTCGAGCCTCGCAATGCTCCTGGCATCTCCCGTTCCCAGGGATGCATTGCGCGAATGACTTCTGATGACGTAGCGGTCACGCGAGACTGCTACGTCATCACAGGTCATTGTCGCAAGGCATCACTGGAAACGGGAGATGCCGTCAGCGTGGCTGAGAGGCGGGAAGGCTACGGGGGCCGCCGGAAGGTGAGAATAACACGATTTTTTATTTTAATTCTTTTTTTTTAACAGGGATATGGTACCCAGGGCCTGGAGTCTCCTCTCCTTCAGACCCTGGGTACCATCCAGCACATGATCTGCTTACTTTGCGCATGGTGGGCATGGCCACATGCGGAAAGTAAGCGCATCAATGCATTCCTATGTGTGCGGAATCACCGTGATAGCGCACAAAGAATGAGCATGCTGCGTATTTTCCTGCCATGTGATTCTGCCGCGGAAAAATATGCAGCCTTAGCACAGCATTGGAAAACCAGAGAACAACAGGTGTTTTGATAAAAATATAAAGAATCTTTATTGTTAAATACCAAAGGTTAAAAGGCATAACAAATATGGACAATGCATTTTAATAGGCACCAAAAAACCAGCATGTATGACGCCAAGCCATCAAAAATGAAGTATCTATAGTAGTCAAAGTGACTTTCCCCAGATGGTAACCCCCCATACACGAATGGGTTAATCCCCAGAATCACCAATAGAAAGTCCCGGGACGTTGCCGCTGAGCCTTGGGTGTATTTACTCGCTTTTATCCCCCCTCCTTCCTCTTTGGTTCTTAGATCAGTCTCATGGCATTGCTTGCATGCCATGCGGGACATTGTGGAGGCTATATGGTTAGCCAGGTCCCAATTCATTGCCATATGACTTTCTATTGGTGATTCTGGGGATTAACCCATTCGTGTAAGGGGGGTTACCATCTGGGGAAAGTCACTTTGACTGCTATAGATACTTCATTTTTGATGGCTTGGCGTCATACATCCCGGTTTTTTGGTGTCTATTAAAATGCATTGTCCATATTTGTTATGTCTTTTAACCTTTGGTATTTAACAATAAAGATTCTTTATATTTTTATCAAAACTCCTGTTGTTCTCTGGTTTTCCATCATTTCGCAGTGGAGTGGCTAGTGCACTTATAGGGTGTGTGTACACCCGGTGCAGTGAATTATGAGTTTGGTGGTTGATATACTATTAGCACAGCATTGCGGAATGCCATTGAATTCAACGGGTTGCATTTTGTATGCATTTTCGCGGCAAAAAAACTTGGCAAAAACTATTACAATCCGCAACGTGTGCACATAGCCTAACACAGACCCATATGGGTCATTTTGAATAAACATGTGTAAATATATATATTTTTTGTTTGCTTACTTTGCTGTTTGTTTTATCTCACTGCCTATGGTTATGAAGCGTTATAGATTGGAAAATGTAATAGTTTAAATTTATTATGACAAAAAAAGAAAATGATAGGAGGTTTGAGACATTTATTTATAATTATGTGGATTGGTGTACTGGTTGCATTAATGTACTGTATGTCTTGAAAACTTATGAACATAACTTGTTTGAATTCGACTCAACAAATAAAGATATAAAAAAATTAAAAAATGTCATGAGCCCAAAAACGGTACCAATAAAAATGCAAAAAACAAGTACTCACATGAACGTCGGCCAATATATGTAAAAATTATAGTGATGCTAAAATTAGTTTTTGATAAGAAAATGTCTTAGTGTGTGACCGCAGCAAAGAGAAAAACCCAATGCAAAGCTGGTATTGCTGGAATCGCACCGACCCGAAGAATAAAGTCGCCTAATCACTTGTAACACATGAGGAATGGCGTGAAAAATAAATCCCAAAGATAGAAGTACAGCACAGCGCATATTTATCCTGCACTCTACGCTGAGCACTTACACCAGGGTTTCCGTGTAAATTTCTGAAATAAACGACTCAGACAGGACCCCCAGCCCAAGAATTCCTATGATGAGGCAGATGGAGGCACTGGACACCATCTGACTTCTGATCCTGCGGTGTCCATCTTTATATTAAGAGTGCATAAAAGTGCAATCAGCCATAGTTTTGTGCACCTCTGAAACACGGCTGAACAGAAGCCAGATAGAGTCCACAGTAAAGCTGTTGCCTCATTACAGCGAATGGATTCCTCAGTAGTTTCATTTGTCACATCACTCAAGAGATTTAAATGGAAACCCCAAAGTGCCTATCGTAGAGGGCCGGATAAATATGATCCCAAAAGTTATATAAAAAGTTCCCAATACAAGCTTCAACTAAGTCCACAGAAAAGGCAAGTACCCACTTAGGTCAGTCATCTGTCAAAGGAAATATAGGGGGGATTCCAGGTTACTGGTAGTACAAAGGTGCTGGAAAAATGAATTGGCCTCGCTACCCCCACCATCCCCCCAAAAAAAGTCAGCAAATTCTGTGCTCCCAAATCCCTCTCTTCTGAGCCCCCAACAGTGTGCCTAAACTGCAGTCAGTGTCTACATGTTTGGCATATCTGCAGCGATGAGAGCCTGACAAATTTACGGGTGCATGAGCTGGGCACAATGTACAGACACTACAACATACTGCTCATTACAACAGTTTGAAATATTCACTCGCAACATCCACTGCTGATTGTTTCTGGGACCCATGGAGTCAAAATAGTCACACCTGTAGATAAATTCCCCAAAGGTTATAATTTCCAAAATGGGGTCACTTGAGGGGGAATTTTGCTCTTCTAACACTTAAAGGGATTCTGTCACCTATTTTTTGGCCTATAAGCTGCTGGCACCGCCAACAGGGGCTTATCTAAAGCATTCTATCTTGTCCTCTTCTTTCCTTCCTGTCATGGGTCCGGCGCAGGTGCACTGTTCTGCCCTGTTGAGAGTCCTGCAGTGCGCAGGCCCCGAGAAAGATTAGGCGCCTGTGCACTGCAGTATTCTGCTCTGCCCTCAACAGGGCAGAGCAGTGCAACTGGGCCGGAGCGACGACAGGAGGGAAAGAAGAGGACGACATCGTATGAAGATGGGAGGCGCCGGATGGCAACACCCATCGGACCAAGACCGGACCGCCCCCCGGTGAGTATAATCTAACTCCTTTTTCTTCTCTTTCAGGTTACATTGGGGGCTTATCTACAACATTACAGAATGTAGATAAGCCCCTGATGTCGGTACCGGCAGCTCATTTGAAAAAAGGGGTGACAGATTCCCTTTAAGAGACCACGGCAAAATTTTCAGTTAGTCTGATTTTTCTCTTTATAGGTATATTTTTGAGTAAAATGTAAATTGTTCTTCTATTCTATAAACTACTGACAACATGTCTTGCCAAGTCCTAAATTTTGTATTTTCAGAAAATGAGAAATGGTCCATCATCGTTTAGAAACAACAATACTAATACTTTAACTCAGGAAAAGTTCAGAAATCAATATTTTGTGGAATAACCATTGTTTTTAATCATAGCTTTCATGTGTCTTGGCATGCTTTCCACCAATCTTTCACACTGCTTTTGGGTGACCTCATGCCACTCCTGGTACAAAAATTTAAGCAGTTCTTCTTTGATGGCTTGTAACTATCCATCTTCCTCTTGATTACATTCCAGAGGTTTTCAATGGGGTTCAGGTCTGGAGATTGGGTTGGCCATGACAGCGATTTGATGTGGTGGTCTTTCATCCACATATTGACTTACCTAGCTGTGTGACATGATGCAATGTCCTGCCGGAATAACCAGTCATCGGAGTTGGGGAACATTGCCTGAGCAGAAGGAATCAACTGTTTTTCCAGGACAACCTTGTATGTGGCTTGATTCATACGTCCTTCCCAAAGATTGACATGCCCAATCCCAGTCTTGCTGAAGCATCCCTAGATCATCACCGATTCTCCACTAAATTTACGTCTATCCATTAGATGACCAGGTGTTGGGCAAAGCAGAAAATTAGACTCATTAGAGAAGATTACCTTACTCCAGTCCTCTATGGTCCAATACTTATGGTCTTTGGCAAACTTCAGCCTGGCTCTCCTTTGCTTCTCATTTATAAAAGGCTTTTTTCTAGCTTTACATGACTTGAGCCCTGCCTCTAGAAGCCTGTTACGAACTGATTTTGCCATGCAACTCACCCCAGCAGCCATTTGCCATTCCTTTTGTAGGTCACTTGAGGTCATCCTGCGATTGCTGAGTAACATTCGAATAAGATGACGGTCATCCCGATCAGTGGAGAGTTGTTTTTGCCCTCTGCTGGTTTGTAGCTTTGTTGTCCCCCATGTCTGCTGCTTGACCTTGTTGTAATGGAATGCCATCTTAGAAATTTTAAGGATGGAGGCAACATGACGCTCACTGTATCCCTCTGCTAGTAAAGCCAGAATTGAGCCCTTCTGTTCCTCACTCAAGACTTTTCCTTTCAACTCCTTTGGCATGGTTTAAAGTTATTTTTTAATTGCAATATCTTTTGGGATATTACTAGCACTTGTTTTGCCATCCAGCTTGTCCCATTGCAAGAGGATTGTGAACACCACAGCAGGGTTTATTTTATACTTTAATTCATTAAATAAGATTTGGCTCAGGTGATCACCTAATCAGAAGCACCTTAACTAGAATGAGGTGTACTCTGGCTGGAATTCAACTGACACTGGAATGGCTGTCAGACATGTAGAGAAGCTGATTTTTAGAAAACTGTGCAGTGGCCTCATTTTTGACAGAGCTGTATATGCACACACATACTGTATACACATAAACAGACACACTGTATACTGCACATGTACACACAGAGAAACACATACATGTATACTTACCAGGTTCTGCGGCTTCACTTGTACAGATCCATTCCCAGGACAGTGCTGGGAGCAGCCATGATAAGGATTCAGGAGATAACACAGACACACAGGGCTGCAAGCATCTTCCTGGCCAGGCTATGACCTTTGCTGTGCTGTAAATCAGCCCCTCCCCCTCACTCAACTTCTAACCTGACAGCAGGGAGAAAGAGCAGGAAAGGGGGGCTTGGGAGTAGCTACGGGACTACAGTGGATGCAGAGTTATTCAATGCTGTACACCCTCTGGGCACTTCAAAAAAGGGGCTGCAAATGCAGGGGGCCCCCTTTGTGGGTGGGGGACCCAGGCATCTGCCTGCCCCAAACGCCAGCCCTGCCTGAAAGGTGACATCAACCCCACAAATATTACCCCATTTGCCACCGCTACAGGGCAAGTAGGAAGAGCCAGGCAAAGCGCCAGAATTGGTGCATCTAATAGATGTGCCTTTTCTGGGCAGCTGCGGGCTGCCGTTTTTAGGTTGGGGGGGGTGCAATATCCCTGGCCCGTTACTAGCCTGAGAATACCAGTCCCCAGTTGTCCGCTTTAAAAGGCTGGTTGTCAAAAATAGGGGGACCCTACGCCGTTTTAATTTAAATTATTTATTTCATTAAAAAAAGAGTGGAGACCACTCTCTTCTTGATAACCAGCCTTGCTGAAGCTGACAGCCCCCAGCTGTGAGTTTTGTCTGACTGGTTATCAAAAGTAGGGGGAACCCACCTTTTTTTTTAATTACTTTATTTATTTACAGCGCAGGAGCAGCAGATGAATACTCCCATCTGCCACTTCTGCTGTCAGCTTTTAGCAGCAGCAGGGGTACGCGGATGGGTGTAATAGTCTCATCAGCTGCCACCTGCTGTCTCTTTTATTACTTAAATGTAACTCATCATTCACCCCTGATTGTGCCGATCGCCGGCAGAGCAGGGGAGAATGATGAGAGCAGTGTTAAGCACTCAGCGCCAGGGAACAACGCTTACTGTAATGCTTCTTCCCCAGCGCCGATGTGTGTCACATGGATGACATCAATGTGTGTTATGTGTATGCACATGTGGGACGTTTTATGACCCTTGCTGACATTAAAAAAAGGACATGTCAGCGTGTTTTGCCCACAGACACACGGTCCGTGGAAATACACTTACAAGTGCACAGATCAATTAATTGATTAGGCAAATAGCGCTCCGTTCCTCCCAAGTCTCTCCTCATGGCTAAGTAGTACTGTACCGCCACATATGGGGTATTGCCACATTCTGTAGGAATTGTGGGACAAATTTTGGTGCCATTTTTACCCACTTGTGTGAAAATGTAAAATCTTTGGCAAAAACAAAATTTTGGTGGTAAAAATGTAGTAATTTTGTCCTCATGGGAAAGAAAAAGGATGTGTCGGCTGCTGAGAACCAACAAATTGTGGAGTATTTATGTCAAGGCATGACTATAATCAACATTGCCAAGACACGTCATCGCGATCATCGCACAATCAAGAAGTATGTAGCCGATTTCCAGCACACACGTGTGCGTGCTGAAAAGGAAAAATTGAGGACTCTTTCCAACAGGCAATTGCGTCAGGTTAAAAGAGCAGCTGCAAAAATGCCTTGTCATAACAGCAGACAAGTTTTTGAAGCTGCTGGTGCCTCCAGCGTCCCCCGAACAACAAGATGCAGGGTCCTTCAGAGGTTTGCAGCTTTGCGTAAGCCATCCTGTCGACCACCTCTATCCATTACACACAAGCAGAACCGGCTCCAGTGGGCCAAACGATACATGAAGACTGACTTCCAAACTGTTTTGTTCACCGATGAGTGCCGTGCAACGCTCGATGGTCCAGATGGATGGAGTGGAGGATGGCTGGTTGATGGACACCCCATGAAAACACGGCTAAGGCGCCAACAAGGAGGAGGTGGAGTAATGTTTTGGGCTGGAATCATGGGGAGAGAGATTGTCGGCCCCTTTAGGATCCCTGAAGGGGTAAAGATGAACTCCATAATCTATATGGAGTTTCTAAAACAGCACTTCCTGCCATGGTTCAAGAGGAAGAACCGTGCTTTCCGCAGCAAGATCATTTTCATGCATGATAATGCACCGTCTCATGCTGCAAATAACACATCTGCATCTCTGGCTGCTATGGGCATAAAAGAGGACAAACTTATGGTGTGGCCACCATCTTCCCCTGACCTCAACCCCATTGAGAACCTCTGGAGCATCATCAAAAGGAGTGTCTATGATGGCGGGAGGCAGTTCACATCTAAGCAACAGCTCCGGGAGAGTATTCTGTCCACATGCAAAACAATTGAAGAACAAACCATCCAAAAACTGACAAATTCAATGGACGAGAGAGTTCAGAAGCTTCTTTCGAACAAAGGGTCCTATGTGCAAAGTTTAGACTTGAAAACTGTTTGATTTCATTTTGTAATAAGCTGATAATGCTTATAATTTCACAATTGACCATTTTTTTTGTTCAAAATAAAAATAAAAAGGTTGAAAACTCTGCTGTGCATAATAATTTGGAACATGCATTTTGAGTCTTTCTTACTTTTAAAAATATACTGTTTTCATAGGCAGTTTGTTCAAAAACATTGCAATTATACTAGAATATTAGATGACTGGAAAATAACAATGACTGCAATAATCATAGAATCGTAGAGTTGGAAGGGACTTCCTGGGCCATCTGGTCCAACCCCCTGCTCAAAGCAGGATTCGCTAAATCATCCCAGTCAGATGTCTGTCCAGCCTCTGTTTGAAGACTTCCATTGAAGGAGAACTCACCACTTCTCGTGGCAGCTTGTTCCACTCATTGATCACTCTGTCAAAAAGTTTTTTCTAATATCTAATCTGTGTCTCCTCCCATTCAGTTTCATCCCATTGCTTCTAGTCTTTCCTTGTGCAAATGAGAATAAAGTTGGTCCTTCTACAATGTGACAGCCCTTTAGATATTTGTAGACAGCTATTAAGTCTCCTCTCAGTCTTCTCTTTTGCAAACTAAACATTCCCAAATCCTGCAACCTTTCCTCATAAGACAGGGTTTGCAGACCGGTCACCATTCTGGTCGCTCTTTTCTGAACTTGCTCCAGTTTGTTGATGTCTTTTTTAAAATGTGGTGCACAAAACTGGACACAATATTCCAGATGAGGTCTGACCAAAGAGGAGTAGAGGGAAATAATGACTTCACGTGATCTAGACTGTATGCTTCTGTTAATACATCCTAGAATTGCATTTGCCTTTTTTGCTGCTGCATCACACTGTTGACTCAGTCTGTCTGTGATCTATTAGTACACCCAAGTCTTTCCACATGTGCTGTTGCTTAGCCCTATTCCTCCCATTCTGAATATGCTTTTTTCATTTTTATTGCCCAGATGTAGTACTTTGCATTTTTCCCTGTTAAAAACCATTGTTAGTTGCTGCCCACTTCTCCAGTTTATTTATATCTTTTTGAATCCTCTCTCTTTCTCTTCTCTAGTATTAGCTATCTCTCCTAGCTTTGTGTCATCAGCAAATTTAATCACTTTACCCTCAATTCCTTCATCTAAATCATTGATAAAGATGTTGAACAATACAGGGCCCAGGACAGAGCCCTGTGGTACCCCACTTGAGACATTCTTCCAACTGGATGTGCAGCCATTTACGACCACTCTTTGGGTCCGATCACTAAGCCAGTTATGAATCCACATAACAGTTGCCTTGTCCATTCCATACTTAGTCATTTTTTCAATAAGGATTGTATGAGATACTTTGTCAAATGCTTTGCTGAAGTCAAGATATACTATATCTACAGCATTTCCTTGATCCACCCAATCAGTGATTCCGTCATAGAAGGAAATTAAGTTAGTCTGACATGACTTATTAGTTACAAACCCATGCTGACTCTGTTTAATCACTTCATTCTTATCCAGGTACTGACATACATGTTGTTTAATAATTTGTTCAAAGATCTTTCCTGGTATAGAAGTCAGACTCACCGGCCTATAGTTGCCTGGGTCCACCTTCTTCACCTTTTTGAAGATAGGAACAACATTTGCTCTTCTCCAGTCTTCTGGGACTTCTGTTCTCCAAGAATTTTCAAAGATTATGGAGAGGGGTTCAAAAATTTCTTCTGCTATCTCCTTCAGTACTCTGGGGTGTAATTCATCTGGACCTGGAGACTTGAATTCATTTAGGTTAGCTAAGTGTTTCCTCACTATCTTTCTGTTTATAGATATCCTGGATTCTTCCATTCCCTTAATAGGACAGTGAAGAACAGTTGATGTTATATTTCCTTTTTGAGAGAAAACAGATGCAAAATAGGAATTTAAAAATTCGGCCTTCTCAACATCCTGTCTTACCATTTAATCATTTTCATCCTGTAAAAATCCTATAGCATCTTTGACTTTTCTTTTACTTTTGACATATCCCCAAAATCCTTTATTATTGCTTTTGACATCTCTTGCAAGCCTCAATTCATTGTCAGCTTTAGCTAATCTGATTTGAGCCCTGCAGGTTCTGCAGACAGCATTACAATCATGGCCAAAAGTTTAGAGAATGACACATATTATATTTTCACATGATCTGCTGCCCTCTGGTTTTTATGTGTGTTTGTCAGATGTTTTTATCACATACAGGAATATAATTGCAATCATATTATGAGTAACAAAAGGTTATATTGACAGTTAGAATGAGTTAATGCAGCAAGTCAATATTTGCAGTGTTGACCCTTCTTCTTCAGGACCTCAGCAATTCTCCCTGGCATGCTCTCAATCAACTTCTGGATCAAATCCTGACTGATAGCAGTCCATTCTTGCAAAATCAATGCTTTATTTTGTCTGAATTTGAAGGTTTTTGTTTGCCACCCATCTCTTGATGATTGACCACAAGTTCTCAATGGGATTAAGATCTGGGGAGTTTCCAGGCCATGGTCCCAAAATCTCTATGTTTTGCTCCCTGAGCCATTTAGTTATCACCTTTGCTTTATGGCAAGGTGCTCCATCATGTTGAAAAAGGCATTGTTGATCGCCAAACTGCTCTTGGATGGTTGGGAGAAGTTTCTCTTGAAGGTCATTCTGGTACCATTCTTTATTCATGGCTGTGTTTTTAGGCAAGACAGAGAGAGCCCATTCCCTTGGCTGAGAAGCCACCCCACACATGAATGGTTTCAGGATGCTTGACAGTTGGCATGAGACAAGACTGGTGGTAGCGCTCACCTGGTCTTCTCCGAATAAACCGTTTGCCAGATGTCCCAAACAATCGAAAAGGGGATTCATCAGAGAAAATGACTTTACCCCAGTCCTCAGCAGTCCACTCCCTGTACCTCTTGCAGAATATCAGTCTGTCCATGATGTTTTTTCTGGAGAGAAGTGGCTTCTTTGCTGCCCTCCTTGAGACCAGGCCTTGCTCCAAGAGTTTCCGCCTCACAGTGCGTGCAGATGCACTCACACCTGCCTGCTGCCATTCCTGAGCAAGCTCTGCACTGCTGGTAGCCCAATCCCACAGCTGAAACACTTTTAAGAGACAGTCCTGTCGTTTGCTGGTCTTTCTTGGGCGCCCTGGAGCCTTTTTGGCAACAAGGGAACCTCTCTCCTTGAAGTTCTTGATGATGCGATAGATTGTTGACTGAGGTGCAATCTTTCTAGCTGCGATACTCTTCCCTGTTAGGCCATTTTTGTGCAGTGCAATGATGACTGCACGTGTTTCTTTAGAGATAACCATGGTTAACAGAAGGGAAACAATGATGCCAAGCACCAGCCTCCTTTTAAAGTGTCCAGTGGTGTCATTCTTACTTAATGATGACAGATTGATCTCCAGCCCTGTCCTCATCAACACCCACACCTGTGTTAATGGAGCAATCACTGAAACGATGTTAGCTGGTCCTTTTAAGGCAGGGCTGCAATGATGTTGAAATGTGTTTTGGGGGATAAAGTTAATTTTCTAGGCAAATATTGACTTTGCAAGTAATTGCTGTTAAGCTGATCACTCTTTATAACATTCTGGCGTATATGCAAATTGCCATTAGAAAAAAATGAAGCAGTAGACTTTGTAAAAATTAATATTTGTGTCATTCTCTAAACGTTTGGCCATGACTGTATATTCTTCTTTAGATATGCCTCCCTCTTTCCATTTTATAAACATTTTTTTCTTCCTTTTTAGCATGTGCTTAAGTTCTGTGTTCATCCATCCTGGCTTCCTTAAATGCTTCCATTTTCCCTCTTTTCGGAATTGTTAACAATTGTGCTTTGAGAATTTCATTTCAAGATTTCCCATCCTTCCTGGACATTTTTGTCTTTAAGGATATCCAGCCATTGGATCCCTCCAATTCTCTTTCTGAATCCCTTAAAATCTGCCTTTCTGAAATCTAACCTTGACGTCTGAGTCTTCACAGGTCTTCCTCCTCTAGTTATCCAAAATTCTAAAATAGCATGGTCGCTACCTCCTAGGGTCCCAGCCACTTTTACCTCCTCAACCATTTCCTCCCTGTTTATAAGGATTAGATCCAAGGTAGCAGTTCCCCTTGTTTTCTCCCCTACCTTTTGGAAGATAAAGTTGTCAGCAAGAGAGGATAAGAATTTCCTTGACCTGTTGGGAATCTCTCTCAGACAAAACTAACAAATGTCTGGATAGTTGAAATCTCCCATGACAACTATGTCATATTTTTTGGAGAACTTGGCCATTTGATGCATAAAGAGTTCATCCATATCTTCAGCTTGCACAGGCGGCCTGTAGTAAATGCCTACAATGGTGTCCTTTCCATTGTTCTGTCCTTGTATTCTTACCCAAACAGTTTCCACAGAACTCCCAGTCTCTGAAGTTGCAATCTCTGTGCAGATATACGCGTTTCAAACATACAATGCGACACCTCCTCATTTATCAAGTCTGTTTCTTGCAAATAAGTTGTATCCTTCTAGTCTTGTATTCCAATCATGTGTATTGTCCCACCAAGTTTCAGTGATTCCAATGACAACAGATTTCTTTTCCTGTGTTAGAAGTTCCAATTCTCCTTGTTTGTTGCCCATGCTTTGTGCATTAGTATAGAAACATTTTAGTTTGTGATTGGTTTCTCTTTCTCCAATATGTTTATTAATTAGATTCTTTTGTCTTTGTTCTGCCTTTCCACTTCTAATAGCAGAGTTCTCAATAGCATTTGTCAGGTGTGAATTTTTGTGGTCTTTTGCTTCCCTTCCCATGTTGTTCTAGTTTAAAGCTCTCCTTATAAGTGTAGCAAGGTGACTTCCAAATACATGTTTTCCAGTCTTCGTAAGGTGCACCCCAGCTCTAGCAAGTAGTCCATCGAAAAGGTAATTCACTCCATGATCCATAAATCCAAATCGCTGCTGACGGCACCATCAACGTAGCCAGTTGTTCACCTGCAGAATCTTATTCCACCTCCTTGTTCCATGTCCATCCACTGGGAGGATGGAAGAGAAGACCACCTGCGCTCCCAGTTCTTTCACTTTCTTGCCTAAGTCTTCAAAGTCTCTGCAGATGGTTTCCAGGTCGTTTCTTGCGGTGTCATTTGTCCCCACATGTAGTAGCAGGAATGGGTAGTCATCAGTAGGTCTGAAGAGTCCTGATATCCTGTCAGACACATCTTTAATTTTTGCACCTGGAAGACAGCACATTTCTCTTGAAGTTATATCCGGTCTGCAGAGAGCGGCCTCTGTTCCTCTCAACAGGGAATCCCCCATGCCCACCACTCTCCGCTTCTTCACAACAGTTTTCTTTCTACATCCAGGACGACTCTGGATGGATTCATATAGGTAATTTAGAGAAAATATGAGGAAATATTTTTTGCATAATAATTTGGAACACAGTGTATATATTATATTAACACTATGTAATAAACTATGTAAGTGGCAAAAAAGAGTTAACAAAAACATACGAAATAACATTTCTGCAGTCTATGAATTTGTTCTAAGAAATAGAATTGCCCCCCATCAGATCCTTGTTCACAGATGACCTCAAATCTGACCTAATAATTTTAAGGCAAGAGAACAACCTCTCTACAGTAATTTGGGTTGGAGGCAAAGCCATAACCACATGGGCAACATCTCTAACAATTTGCGGGTATAAAGGAATTGCCTCATGCACAGTCAGTTTTGATGAACGGTTGAATTTTTCTATTTGTTTGAGAGTAAGTGAAACATTTTGCTGAAATATGGTCAATCTGCTTGCTATAGGAGACGGAGTGAAATCTTTTTCCTTGCAGCAACACTTTGCCTGCTCCATGTCATCCAAATACTTGTCAAACTGCTCATCTGATGAGGATGAAGATATGGCAGCAGTAGCACTGTCAGGACCCAAGTCCTCTTGAGCCTGGCAGTCCTCCTGTAGGCCACTCATCCCAACTGCTACCTCAGTCAGAGCTTATTTTCCTTTAGTAAGCCGTTGATCATCAAGCAGTACGATGGCTAGGGTCCACATAAACAGCTGCCAGAAAAATTTTATTTTCCAATAGCTGTCTCTCTCCGTTTCATTGAAGCAGAAATGCCATCTGCGATTAAACGTCATAGAATCATAGAATCGTAGAGTTGAAAGGGACCTCCTGGGCCATCTGGTCCAACCCCCTGCTCAAAGCAGGATTTGCTAAATCATCCCAGTCAGATGTCTGTCCAGCCTCTGTTTGAAGACTTCCATTGAAGGAGAACTCACCACTTCTCGTGGCAGCCTGTTCCACTCATTGATCATTCTAACTGTCAAAAAGTTTTTTCTAATATCTAATCTGTGTCTGCTCCCATTGTTTCATCCCATTGCTTCTAGTCTTTCCTTGTGCAAATGAGAATAAAGTTGATCCTTCTACAATGTGACAGCCCTTTAGATATTTGTAGACAGCTATTAAGTCTCCTCTCAGTCTTCTCTTTTGCAAACTAAACATTCCCAAATCCTGCAACCTTTCCTCATAAGACAGGGTTTGCAGACCGGTCACCATTCTGGTCGCTCTTTTCTGAACTTGCTCCAGTTTGTTGATGTCTTTTTTAAAATGTGGTGCACAAAACTGGACATAATATTCCAGATGAGGTCTGACCAAAGAGGAGTAGAGGGAAATAATGACTTCACGTGATCTAGACTGTATGCTTCTGTTAATACATCCTAGAATTGCATTTGCCTTTTTTGCTGCTGCATCACACTGTTGACTCATATTCAGTCTGTGATCTATTAGTACACCCAAGTCTTTTTCACATGTGCTGTCACTTAGCCCTATTCCTCCCTCTTTGGGACAGGCAAAATAGCAAGTTCTTCCACTCCCTTATGAAAATGCCAGGAGTTAAATCCTCAGCTTGTAATTTTTTCGTCCCCGGTAAATGGGTGATTAAGCAATTCCTTCAATTCAGCCACCTGTGTCCATTGACCTTCATTTAGGGTTATCTGAGGGTTCGCCATATCTATAGGAAACGGTTTTAGTTCAAGGAATCGCTCAATCATTAATTAAGTGCTGCCCCACCGACTGGCTTGATCGACAATTGCCCCTTTCCCAGCATGTCTCTTCAATATGGAACCAATTTTATGTGTTCTGGCAGCAATAACCAATTTCCTCACTTTTCCAATCAGATTTCCAGCAAGTCCCTCTTGCAGACTATCTCTTATTGCCAGCTGCAGCGTGTGCACATCACAGCGCATGTGATAAATATGAAAGCGTTTTGAAGCAGCTTCAACAAGATCATCTATTTCTACAGTATAATTTTGCTGTTCTTCAGTTGTAGTATCTGTTTGTTCCTCAGTTACATGAACAGCACTGTGGCCTTGCATCTCAAACATACTGAATCCTAAATTTTCTTCTAGCTGCTGTTGTTCTTTACTCTCATTCATCAGTTTAATTGTACTTATGCTTGAAGCATTGTCCGTTACAATAGCAAGAACCTGTTCTTTTTTGAGTTCGCAATCTTGCAGAACTTTTTCCACTAAGGCCTGGAGAAACTGGCTGCTGGGATGAGCTTTAGTATCTTTTACTGCCAGTGTCTTGGTAACAATTTCTTTGTCACAAACATATCGAACATTGATGGCAAAATAGTTCACTCTGTGACGTGTGCAGGCATCCATTTTAAGAAACATGAAGCGTCTTTTGAGAGTCTTTTTAAGATCTTCCTTTTGTTTAAGGGCTTCTTCAATCACCAATTTTCTAATACTTTCTCTTTCCAGAGAAACACCAATGGATAGATAGATAGATCAGATTTCTAATCTGCTTTTGCTATTGAAAACATTATCTATGAGCTCAAAAACCTTTCAGGTGATGCGGTTTTTTAAAAAGCTGATCTGCTTTTGCAGCCGAAAACCGTATCCTCAAAAAAACGCAGCAAAAACGCTGTGTGTGAATGTAGCCTTAGATCAGGAATAGAACAGCCATTTATATGATATTTCATAACTTTCCCAAATTCCAATAAAAAAAATATTCAGCACATTCTGCATTGAACTACTGTACCCAATTTATTATATATTTTAGGAGTCGGAGTCGGACCATTTTATACCGACTCCACCAAAATGAGCACAGACTCCACAGCCCTGATCAGCACAACCAGCGATTTCTCATCTTTCCAACAAAATTTACAAAACCATTTTTTTTTAGGGACCACCTCACATTTGAAGTGAGTTTGGGGGTTCAATATAACAGAAAATACCCAAAAGAGACACCATTCTAAAAACTGCACCCCTTAAGGTATTCAAAACCACATTCAAGAAGTTTATTAATCGTTTAGGTACTTCACAAGATCTGAAGCAATGTGGAAGGAAAAAAAATGGACATTTAACTTTTTTCCCCAAAATTTTTGATTGGACACAATTTTTTTTATTTTGTCAATTGTATCAGGAGAAAATGAACCACAATATTTGTTTTGCAACTTCTCCTGAGTACCGATACCTCATGTGTGGAGGAAGACCAATCTTTAGGCGCACGGCAGTGCTCAGAAGGGAAGGAGCATCATTTGAGATTTTGAATGTCAAATTGGCTGGAATCGAGAGCGGACGCCATGTCATGTTTGGAGATGTACCAAAAGCGACATGGAGATGCCCCTGATGTACCTAAACAGTAGAAACCCCCCATAAGTGACCCCATTTTGGAAACTAGACCCCCCCAAGGAACTTATCTAAATGTGTGTTGAGCACTTTGAACCCCCAAGGGCTTCACAGGTTATAACGTAGAGCCGTAAAAATAAAAAAAAAGAAAAAAAAAAAACACATTCTTTCCACAAAAATGATCTTTTCACCCCCAATTTTTATTTTCCCAGGGGTAACAGGACCACAAAAGTTATTGTGCAATTTGTCCTGAGTACGCTGATACCCCATATGTGGGGGTAAATTACTATTTGGGTGCATGGCAGAGCTCGGAAAGGAACGAGCGCCACTTGACTTTTTTGGCTGTAATTGAGATCGGACGCCATGTCGCATTTGGAGAGCCCCTGATGTGCCTCAACAGTGGAAACGCCCACAAAGGACCTCATTTTGGAAACTAGACGCCCCCAGGGAGCTTATCTAGATGTGTGGTGAGTAGAGTTGAGCGAAACGAGTCGAAAAAATTCAAAAGTCGCCGACTTTTGGCAAAGTCGGGTTTCATGAAACGAAACCCGACCCTAGGATGAGGTCGGCCACGAGGTCGGCGACTTACGCGCCAAAGTCGCGTTTCAAAAGTTTGTTTTGCGCTCTTTTTCAGTCAATCAGGATCCACGGACACTGTGGGCAACGTGATGACATAGGCACGGGTCACCACCATCTTTCAGAAGGGCATGCAAGTGATTGGCTTGCTTTGGTGGGCGTCACAGGGGGTAAAAAAGGGCGTGCACGCCGACCGCCATCTTACTTCTGCCGATCTTCGTATAGGGAGAGGTTGCTGCTGATTCTGTAGGGAGAGCGTTAGGCAGGGAAGACAAAAAAACTGCTTCTGCTGCAAGCGATTTGGCCTGCACAACACACCAGTCAGTGTGTGCAGTGCAAGGGGAGGCTATATAGTGGTGTATCAGTGGTGTTGGTTGTTGGGCTGCCTTCTAAGGCTTCCTGAAATTCCTGCATTGCTGTTTACCCACTGCTCCGCAAACTGCTTTTTTAAAAGCAATCCCAATTTTTTTTTTTGTCCTGCTGAGAAGACAAAAAAACTGCTTCTGCTGCTAGCAATTTGGCCTGCACAACACACCAGTCACTGTGTGTGCAGTGCAAGGGGAGGCTATATAGTGGTGTATCAATGGTGTTGGTTGTTGGGCTGCCTTCTAAGGCTTCCTGACATTCCTGCATTGCTGTTTACCCACTGCTCCGCAAACTGCTTTTTTAAAAGCAATCCAATCTCCCTTATCCTCTAGTCACTTTTGTCACAGCTGTGCCATCGAGCCTGTCACATAGCGCTCAGATATTCATTGGGCCTCACACAATCCAAACGTGTCCAGTGTCAAAAAGTGTGTGCAGAGATTCAAAATCTCCCTTATCCTCTAGTCACTTTGGTCACAGCTGTGCCATCGAGCCTGTCACATAGCGCTCAGATATCAGTGGGCCTCACACAATCCAAAAGTGTCCATCCAGTGTCCAAAAGTGTGTGCAGAGATTCAAAATCTCCCTTATCCTCTAGTCACTTTTGTCACAGCTGTGCCATCGAGCCTGTCACATAGCGCTCAGATATTCATTGGGCCTCACACAATCCAAAAGTGTCCAGTGTCCAAAAGTGTGTGCAGAGATTCAAAATCTCCCTTATCCTCTAGTCACTTTTGTCACAGCTGTGCCATCGAGCCTGTCACATAGCGCTCAGATATTCATTGGGCCTCACACAATCCAAAAGTGTCCAGTGTCCAAAAGTGTGTGCAGAGATTCAAAATCTCCCTTATCCTCTAGTCACTTTTGTCACAGCTGTGCCATCGAGCCTGTCACATAGCGCTCAGATATCAGTGGGCCTCACACAATCCAAAAGTGTCCATCCAGTGTCCAAAAGTGTGTGCAGAGATTCAAAATCTCCCTTATCCTCTAGTCACTTTGGTCACAGCTGTGCCATCGAGCCTGTCACATAGCGCTCAGATATCAGTGGGCCTCACACAATCCAAAAGTGTCCAGTGTCCACAAGTGTCTGCAGAAATTCAAAATCTCCCCTGTCCTATAGACACCTTGTACCTTGTTTTACATTACTATATAGTTTGTTGGATTTTGTCTACATTTCTACCAAAAATGAGGAAGGCTGGTGGAAGAGGCCGTGGAATTGGGTGGGGGTTGGCAGCTGGTAATGATGGTGTTGGTGGTGGATCTGATGGTAGTGGCAAGAGCAAAATAGGACCGAATGCAGGAGGTGCTGACCCTGCGTCGTCTGGCTACATAAGGCCTCGAACGCTTAGTTTTCTAGGAGTTGGCAAACCGCTTTTAAAGCCAGAGCATCAGGAAAAGGTTTTGTCTTACATTGCTGACTCAGCCTCCAGCTCTATCGCCTCCTCTTCTTCAGTTGTAAAAAGTAAAAGCACTGAGTTGTCATTGGAGGCTCATGTTCATGAACCACACCTTTCCTTGTGTCCTTCACCCCAACCAAGATTGAAGGATGACGCAGGCCATACTACTGATTACTCCATGGAGCTGTTTTCACATACCATGCCTGGATTATCAAGTCAAATGGTGAATTACCCAGGCCAAGATGAATCTGACATGGAGTGCACTGATGCACAGCCGCTGATGGATGATTCTGCTGGTACATTCACTCAGAGCACTACATTGTCCTCGCAGTGTACAGAGCCAGATTCTGACCCTGAGACTCAGGTGCCCCTTCCCGCACACTATACCACCATACACGGTGACACAGAGGAAGGTGCACATGACATAGAAGAGGAGGTGATGGATGACCCAGTTGTTGACCCAGATTGGCATCCATTGGGGGAAGAGGGTGCTGCTTCCAATAGCTCAGATGAGGAGCATCCACAGCAGACATCGACATCGCAACAGCTGTTATCTGGCAGGCCCAGAGCACTCCAAAGACAGGTTCCAAACATCAAAAGAGTTGCTGGACAGCTTGTCCAGAGGGTCAAAAGATCACAGCGTGCTAGGCCACAAAATGTCTGCCAAAGTAGGAAGAGTGCAGTGTGGCACTTTTTTGAACAAAATCCTCATGATCAGGCCAAGGTTATCTGTAAGAAGTGCGCAAAGACCTTTAGCCGAGGGAAAAATCTGAAAAATTTGAATACCAGTTGCATGCTTAGACATTTAACCAGCATGCACTTGCAAGCGTGGACACAACACCAAACCTCAAGTGCCACATGTGCAACTGATCACAACGAAGGTAGTCAGCAACGCTACATTGTTTCCCCCACTGTAAGCCCACCGGTTAGCACAGCAGCAAATGTTGAGGTGTCGTTGCAAGACCACAGCAGTCAGGGAATCCCACTGTTATATCAACGAAAGACTGATTCTAGGCCATCAGAAAGAACACCAACTCCATCACCATCATCAACCCTTTCTCAGTCCGCCCTGTCCACCGCTACTTCCACCATATGCAGCTCTCAAGTCCAGCTCACCCTCCCAGACACTATGAGTAGGTCAAGAAAGTACTCAGTCTCTCATCCGCGTACACTGGGTTTGAACGCCCACATTGCCAAACTAATCTCGTTTGAGATGATGCCCTTTCGGTTGGTGGAAAGCACAGCTTTCCGCGAACTCATGGCCTATGCAGTACCATGCTATGACCTACCCAGTCGCCACTTCTTCTCTCGCAAAGCCATCCCAGCCCTCCACCATCATGTGAAAGACCGCATTGTCCATGCACTCAAGCAGTCAGTGAGCGGAAAGGTGCACCTCACAACTGATGCATGGTCCAGTCGGCATGGCCAGGGCCGTTACGTGTCCATCACTGCGCACTGGGTTAATGTGGTGGATGCAGGGTCCACAGGGGACAGCGGTGGTGGGACAGTGCTGCCTAGCCCACGGTATAGGAAACAGTTGGCTGTAGACGTTCGACCCTCCTCCTCCTCCTCCAGAAGCGAAAGCTCGTCCACAGAGCGCAGTCGTACGAGCACTCCATCAGCAGCTGCCACTGTTGCACACGATGTGTCCCCCTATCGAGCAGCTAGTGGAAAGCGTCAGCAGGCTGTGTTGCAGATGATGTGTTTGGGCGACAGACACACCGCCGAGGTGCTGGCCGAGTACTTGAAGCGACAAACTGAGTCATGGCTGGGCAGTGTACATCTTGAGGCAGGCAAGGTAGTTAGTGATAACGGCCGTAATTTTGTGGCAGCCATAGCCCTTTCAAAACTCAGCCACATACCTTGCTTGGCTCACACCTTGAACCTGGTGGTGCAGTGCTTCCTCAAAAATTATCCGGAGTTAACAGCCCTGCTCCAGAAGGTGCGAAGACTGTGCGCGCACATCCGCCGGTCGCCTGTACACTCCGTTCGTATGCAGAAGCTGCAGCGATTGCTCCACCTTCCCAACCACCGCCTCATTATCGACATTGCAACAAGGTGGAACTCCACCCTGCACATGGTGGAGCGGCTGTGCGAGCAGAGGCAGGCCATAATGCATTTGTGGGAGGATACACGGCCAGGCACTTTGAGAGCAGACATGGAGGTGACAGGTGTGCAGTGGTCGAAGCTGAAAGACCTTTGTAAAGTCCTTCAGTGTTTTGAGGAATGCACACGGCTGGTAAGCGCAGACGACGCCATCCTAAGCATGAGCATCCCACTTATGCGTCTGCTCATGCAAACTTTGACGCACCTTAAGGAGCAGACGTCTGCAGCCAATGTTGATGAGGAGGAAGAGGAGGAGGGAATCCTTGATGACATTCAGCCATTGTCTGCTCAGGGACCTCTCCTGGACGAGGTGGAGGAAGAAGAGGAGGAGGATGATGATGGGGATGATTACTTAGGGGAGGAGGATGCATCTCGTGGGGCAAGTGAAAATGTTGGCGTGGCAAGGTCTGGTACAGGGTTTGTGCCTGACTGGAGGGATGTGGATTTGCCAGAAAGTGCTCCTCCACCCAGCACTCGCAGTGCATCATTGACACCGGGAACATTGGCCCACATGTCAGATTATGCCTTGCGGATCCTAAAAAGGGACCCCCGCATTGCCAAAATGATGAACGATGACGACTACTGGTTGGCCAGCATCCTGGATCCACGCTATAAAGGCAAATTACAAAACATCATGCCACAGGAGAACCTTGACCTAATATTGGCTAATAAACAAGCAACTCTGGTAAATCGGTTGCTTGAGGCATTCCCAGCACACAGCAGCGGTGATGGTTCTCACACGAGCCGTACGGGCCGGGGGCAGCTTGGCAGAGGTGTTCGTGGTGCACACAGCAGAAGTGGCGTTGGAGACAGGGGTTTCATGACAATGTTGTGGACTGATTTTTCAAATACCGCTCACACAACTGGTAATACTGCATCGATGGAAAGTGACAGGAGACAGCAGTTGTCAACTATGGTTACAAACTACTTTTCCTCCCATATCGATGTTCTCCCACACAGGTCATTCCCCTTTGACTATTGGGCCGCTAAACTGGACACCTGGCCTGAATTGGCCCAATATGCCTTACAGGAGCTCGCCTGCCCAGCTGCAAGTGTGCTATCGGAAAGAGTCTTCAGTGCAGCTGGATGAATCCTGACAGAAAAAAGGACCCGTCTGTCAACCCAAAATGTGGATGATCTAACCTTCATTAAAATGAACCACGCATGGGTTTCCAAGGATTTTGTCCCACCTTCCCCTGCTGACACATAGGGTGACAGAAAAATGGCTTGCTTTGGTCCACCTCTTCCTGGTACTTCACCTATTTCGCCTTTTGCATCAGCTGAATGTCCAACATCAACATATGCCACTTTCTAAAACTCCCTAACTGTGCTGCCTCCCCCCCCATGGCCGGGGTCACCACCTAGCGCACGACACCGTGCGAGTGCCGTTGCCCTGGACAGGTGGGTAGGCCGACTCTTGGGCGCGGGCACTGGCACAGGGTCCCTCATAGTGCAATCAAGTGTCTCTGACGGTGGTGGTGCACACCCGCCGTCAGACACACCGCTGTACTATGAGGGGCCCAGTGCCAGTACCGATGCCCACGAGTGGGCCCCCCTTGCTTGGGCAGGGCCCCAGCATTTGCAATCTTTACCTCTCCCTGCTCCTCCGCTGTGTAATCTGGGCCGTCAAATCCATACTGTGCCTGACACCGTCTGAGCCTGCCTCCTGATGTATAGACATATATTTTGAATGTGTACGCTATCCATACATGTTATCCGGGGATACGGTACCCTTTCTAACCTTTGTGCAATCACTTGCAATCCATACTGGGCCTAACACCGTCTGAGCCTGCCTCCTGAGACATATATTTTGAATGTGTACGCTATCCATACATGTTATCCGGGGATACGGTACCCTTTCTAACCTTTGTGCAATCACGTGCAATCCATACTGGGCCTAACACCATCTGAGAATGATAGATGGGGCCCACCATACACTGGAACATTCCAAAGGTGGACATCAGACACTGGAGCAGCATTTACAGGGCCCATTATACACTAGAGCATTAGAAATGGGGCCCATTATGTTTGGAGCATTATTTGGGCCCATAAGACAGTAGAGCTTCATCCATGGGGACCAACATATACTGTAGCATTATGTGGAGCTCATCATATACTGTTTCAAACATTATATGGGACCAATGATTCTGTATGGAGAAATAGATGGGCCTCGTCATGAGATGTAAAAAGTGAGGTATTTTTCATTGTACTATACCGCTATTTCTCTGCCGTATCGGAGCATGATGAGTTGTGGTATGTGTTAAAGGGGCGCTCTTTTGCCCAGGGCACATGAAAATCTGGAGCCAGCCCTCCCCCCCCCACAGTCTGTAGCCAAATAACCCCCATTTTTCAGTGCGTAACTTGTATTATGAAGTTAATTAAGGTTGACAAGCTTAAGTAAGAAGAATTGATGCTTTTGGCATTCAAATGGGCACTGTTGGTGTGTTTCCTGTCCTCTCACTGCCGACTTTTATTCCCCATTGACTTACATTGGGTTTCGTGTTTCGGGACGACCCCGACTTTTCCCTATAATCGGACGATCTTGCTCGACCCGACTTTTGGAAAAGTCGGGTTTCACGAAACGAAACGCGACCCTAAAAAACCAAAAGTCGCTCAACTCTAGTGGTGAGCACTTTGAACCCCCAAGTGCTTCACAGAAGTTTATAATATAGAGTCATGAAAATAAAAAAAAATCTTTTTTTTCACAAGAATAATTTTTTTGCCCAAAATTTTTATTTTCACGAGGATAACAGGAGAAATAGGACCCTAACAGTTGTGGTGCAATGTGTCCTGAGTACACTGATACCCCATATGTGGGGTGGATCCCGTTTGGGCGCATGGCAGAGCTCAGAAGGGAAGGAGCGCTGTTTTGGAATGCAGACTTTGATGGAATGTTCTGCAAGCGTCATGTTGCGTTTGCAGAGCCCCGATGTGCCAAAACAGTAGAAACCCCCCACAAGTGACCCCGTTTTGCAAACTAGACCCCCCATGGAGCTTATCTAGATGTGTGGTGAGCACTTTGAACCCCCTAGTGCTTCACAGAAGTTTATGCGTTATAAGAGCTGTGAAAATTAAAAAATATTTTTTTCCCACAAAAATGATCTTTAATGAGCTATAATTTTTCCATATTACGGCCGACAGAGTTATGTGAGGGCTTGATTTTTGCGGGAAGAGCTGACGTTTTATTGGTACCATTTTAGGGCACATAACGTTTTTTGATCGCTTTCTATTCTATTCTTCTGTTCATTTTTTGAATGAACAAAACCCAGCAATTTAGGAATGCTTTTTTTTTTCCATCCATTCCGCGTGTGGTAAAATTAGTATGGCAGCTTTATCCTTTGGGTCACTACGATTACAGCGATACCTCATTTATATCTTTTTTTATGTTTTGGTGTGTTTTACACAATAAAAACTTATAGAAAAAAATTATTTTTCCATCACTTTATTCTGCAAGTTATAACTTTTTAATTTTTTCGCTGATGATGCCGTATGGTGGCTTTTTTTTTGCGGGACAAGATGACGTTTTCAGCAGTACTATATTTATATCCGTCTTTTTGATCGGGTGTTATTGCACTTTTTCCAAGCGGTATGATGATACCGCTTGGAAAAAGTATAATTTGCTACTTTTTTGTGGGGTTTTTTACGGCGTTCACTGAAGGGATTAACTAGGGTGACACTTTTATAGAAGGAATTTTTACGGACATGTCGATACTAAACGTGTATTTTTTTTTTTTTTTACATAAAAATGTGTAATTTTTAGGGGATTTTTTAGGGAATTTTACTTTCACTTTAGGTATAATACATTACAATGCTCCAGCATTGTAATGCATTATACCAATGCTGAAAGCTGGTGACACCATGCTGCGAGCATGGTCTCTGCAGCTTTCAGTATGTAAATGACCCGTAGGTCGTCATGACACCTCTGGGTCATCATGGCACAGGTCGGGCCCCACGATTACATCGCGGGGACGCCGACCTGAGGCAGAGGGAGCCCCCTACCCTCTGCCTCCCCCTCTGAACGCTGCGATCGCGCTCGATCGCAGCAGTGAGGGGGTTAACAGCCAGGAGCGGTGGGAGCTCCGCTCCTAGCTGTCCGTGCAGGATGCTCAGCCACTGCAGCGCTGAGCTCCTGTATTGATATCGGGCAGGAGAAGCTCAAATTTCAGCCTCTCCTGCTCATCACTGCTGTGTTTGGTCTGTCAGATTGACTGACCAATCACAGCGCTGTGGGTGCAGGGACCGACTGCAAGGGTCCCTGCCCCCATTGCTGTGCCTCTCCGCTTTCATAGACAGCTGTCGGTACTGAACTGAAACTGCGTGTTTACACGCAGTGACAGTTTAAAGGCAGGACGTGCAGAGTCCGTCATGGTGCAGGAAGTTACCTCCTGCCATGACGGACTCTGCACGTCCATAGACATTAAGGGGTTAAGGGCATGAAAATTCAAATTTGAAAAATTGCAATATTTTCAAACTTCAGTTTTTTCACAAATAAACGCAAGTCATACCAAAGAAATTTTACCACTATCATTAAGTACAATACGTCACGAGAAAAGAATGTTAGGGTGGTTTCACATTAGCGTTTCAGGGCGCTGCGACAGCCTGCGCACAGCCGCCGCTAAGCCCCACCTACGGGCGCATGACGCTGCATGCATCCCCCATCTTTATCACTGGGGACGGAGGCCGCGCGCAGTATGCGTTTGGTGGCACATGCGTCCTTTTGACGGTGCGCCGACCAGCGCCTAACGCAACCTGTTGCAATTTGGTTGCGCTCGGCGCACCATCAAAAGGACGCATGCGCCGCCAAACGCATACTGCACACGGCCTGCGTCCCCAGTGATAAAGATAGGGGACGCAGGATGCAAGCAGCGTCATGCATCCGTAGGCGGAGCTACCGGAGGAGGCGCAGCAGGGGCGGGGCTTAGCGGCGGCCGTGCGCAGGCCGTCGCTGCGCCCTGAAACGCTAATGTGAAACCACCCTTAGATCACCGGGCTCCATGGAAGCGTTCCAGAGTTATTACCTCAAAGAGACAGTGGTCAGAATTGTAAGAATTGGCCTGGTCATTAACATGCAAACTACGCTTGGGGGTAAAAAAAAAAATGGTTTTGTAACTTTTGTTGGAAAAATTAGAAAAATCACTGGTCACCTTTTAACCCTTAAAACTTATTAAAAAAAATTATGTTTCAAAAATTGTGCTGATGTTAGACATGTGGGAAATGTCTTTGATTTAAGGGGATAAAAAAATAAGTTTGAAAAATAACTAAATGTGCCATATTTTTATTTTTTTCACAAATAAATGCAAGTCATATCGAAGAAACTTTGCCACTCATTAAGTACAATGTGTCACAAAAAACAATCTCAATCAGTGGGATCCGTTGAAATATCTCAGTTATTACCACATAAGGTGACACTGGTCATAATTATAACAATTGGCCTAGTCATTAACATTCTAACAGACTTGGTGGTAAAGGGGTTAAAACAGGATTTCTCTATATGATAGCACGCCCCCCAAAAATATAAATTCCAAAAACTCCTATGTAGAATTAGATTAAAAGAAATTATGGCACAATATTAAGTGACTTTTAATGACATTTTATAGCAGATAAATAATGCAAGGAAACATTAACATGACAGAACTCTATTCTAGATCGCTTCATATCCATGTGATCAATCTAATATCAGGTTTAAAACATACTGAAAAATCCATGTGAATCCACAAAAACACATAGTATATATTACATGTTACAGTTCACAGATTTACTTCTGAGTAATAGGAAAGGAGTTCTGGTCCATGAGCTCTCCAACCTTCTCCTGGAGGACAGCAACCAATTCAGCTAAGACAAAAACGTGAGTTTCATCCAAGTCCTGAATAATAAACTTGGTTCCTAAAGCATTAGTTTCATCCAAGTACAACAAGAACTGTTTCATAGCTGGATCACTGCAAATACAAACATTAGAGGGTACACTGGTCACACAAACAGCAGGCTTTTGCACATTACTCAGTGAAAGTTTAATACGGTAATTCACAAAATTACTTAGCAAAGTTGTACAAGGGCCAAAAAACGTCGGGACTTTAGCTGTTATGAAAGTACAACTTGCATCAGTTATTCATGGTGGAAGTTGTAGTTTTAACAGTTTGAACAGCATAGTCAACTAAGCTTTTTGAAACCGGATCCTTAATGCACTACCAGGTTGTCATTTTTAAGTTTCTCCAGTGTAGTAACATTTTTATCAAGCAACAGACTGCGTATTCTAAATTGTCATTTTATCAAGTCCACGTACAACTTTTTACGAAATTGTCTACTCAAGCGATTAAGTACACACACGGTCAAAATTGTTGGTACCCCTCATTTAATGACAGAAAAACCCACAATGGTCACAGAAATAACTTAAATCTGACAAAAGTAATAAATAAAAAAATCTATGATAATGAGCAAATGAAAGACATTGCTTTTCAACCATGCTTCCACAGAATTAAAAAAAAAATACAACTCATGAAATGGTCCTGGACAGAAATGATGGTACCCTTAGCTTAATATTTTGTTGTACAACCTTTTGAGGCCATCACTGCAATCAAATGATTCCTGTAACTGTCAATGAGACTTCTGCACCTCTCGACAGGTATTTTGGCCCACTCCTCAAGAGCAAACTGCTCCAGTTTTCTCGTGTTTGAAGGTTGCCTTTTCCAGATGGCATGATTCAGCTCTTTCCAAAGATGCTCAATAGGATTTAGGTTAGGGATCATAGAAGGCCACTTCAGAATAGTCCAATAGTAAAATGTTTTCCTCTTACCCATTCTTGGGTGTTTTTAGCTGTGCGTTTTGGGTCATAATCCTGTTGCAAGACCCATGACCTGTGACTGAGACCAAGATTTATGACACTGGGCAGTACATTTCTCTCTAGAATGCCTTGATAGTCTTGAGATTTCATTGTATCATGCACAGATTCTAATACAGGAAAGATATAAATATTTGTACGATGTTTGCCAGTAGATAGAATATTTAGAATTGAAAGTCCTCAGTGTTTTATTTTGTGTATAAATATGTGATTCTTCAGATGTTGTATTAGTCTAGCCTGATGAAGAGACCTGAGTAGTATCAAAAGCTTGCAATGTTTTACCATCTTTTCAGTTAGCACAGATTCTAGACACACTATGCCAGATGTAACAAACCAGCCTCAGAACATAACAGAGCCACCTTCATGTTTCACAGTAGGTAAAGTGTTCTTTTCTTGATATGCTTCATTTTTCCATCTGTGAATATAGAGCTCATGTGCCTTGCCACAAAGTTCAATTTTTGTCTCATCTGTTCATAGGACATTCTCCCAGAAGCTTTGTGGTTTGTCAACATGTAGTTTGGCAAATTCCAGTCTGGCTTTTTTATGATTTTTTTTTTTATGGTCTCCTCCTTGGTCATCTCCCATGAAGTCCACTTTGGTTTATAAAATGACGGATGGTGCGATCTGACACTGATGTTCCTTGAGCTTGAAGTTCACCTTTAATCTGTTTAGAAATTTTTCTGGGCTCTTTTGTTACTATTCGTATTATCCGTCTCTTTGATTTGTCATCAATTTTCCTCCTGTGGCCACGTCTAGGAAGGTTGGCTACAGTCCCATGGAGCTTAAATTTCTGAATAATGTGTGTAACTGTACCAAAAAGGAGGGAGAGAGACTAGGCTAATGCTAGCATGCACATCCATGTATAAAAAATTGCAAAACCTTTATTTCATAACTAGCTGAAGAGCCCGGTGTTGCCTGGGCATAGTAACCAACTGTGGTTAGTTATAACAAATTATAATGATTATATTGCACATAAAAACATTTCACATCATATATTCAACACTACAGATTTGCAACACAAATTAACTAAACGATTACCCAAGTATTGATAGTATTTTATTTTCAACTCATTCAAGAGCCTTTTGATAAACATGTGTATCTGTGTATCTAACCCTATCCTGTGTGATATCTGCAGAGCTGTGTATCTAATCCTATCGTGTGTTACTGACTGCTCAGCCATGCATCTAATCCTATCCTGTGTGATACTGCCTGCTGAGCCGTGTATCTAATCCTATTGTGTGTGAAATTGTCTGTTGAGCCATGTATCTAATACTATTCTGTGTGATACTGTGTACTGAGCTGTGTATCTAATCCTATCCTGTGTGATACTGTCTGCTGAGCCGTGATCTAATCCTATCCTATGTGATACTGACTGCTGAGCCATGTGTCTAATCCTATCCTGTGTGATACTGACTGTTGAGCCGTGTATCTAATCCTATCCTGTATGATACTGACTGCTGAGCTGTGATCTAATCCTATCCTATGTGATACTGACTGCTGAGCCATGTGTCTAATCCTCTCCTGTGTGATACTGAATGCTGAGCAGTGTATCTAATCCTATCCTGCTTGATACCATCTGCTGAGCCGTGTATCAAACCCTATCCTGTGTGATACTGACTGCTCAGCCGTGTATCTAATCCTATCCTGAGTGATACTGAGTCTGACTGCTGAGCCGTGTATCTAATCCTATCCTGAGTGATACTGAGTCTGACTGCTGAGCCGTGTATCTAATCCTATTTTGTGTGATACTGTCTGCTGAGCCGTGTATCTAATACTATTCTGTGTGATACTGTGTGCTGAGCTGCGCATCTAATCCTATCCTGTGTGATACTGTCTGCTGAGCTGTTTATCTATTCCTATCCTGTGTGATACTGAGTGCTGCTATGATTAAGGGTCAAACATGATCCGAAACGCGTAAGGCTACTTTCACACATCCGGTGTGTGGGGTCCGGCGGCGTGCGGCGAAAAGCCGGGCCGCCGGATCAGGCCAGCAGCCGTGACACCGGATGTGTGTGCGGCGTCTGATACGGCTCGGACGTGATTTAAAGGAGCCGCAGCAGGAGGTGGACAGAGACAGCCGCTGAGAGAGACAGCTGCTGAAAGGGAGGTGAGGGGAGGGTAGGAGAGGAGAGGGGAGGGGAGAGGAGAGGGGGTTGGAGAGAGAGAGAGACATGTGGGGTTAACACTCAGTGTCCGGGCGAATCTCTCTCTCTTGCTGGGCACTTGTGGGGTTAACCCCACAGAGAGATCTCTCTCTCTCACCCAGACACTGAGTGTTAACCCCACAAGTGCCCGGCGAGGGAGATCTCTCACAAGTGTCTGGGTGACAGAGAGAGATCTCTCTCTCTCACCGGGCACTTGTGGGGTTAACATTCACAGAGTCCGGGCATGCGCTGTGGAAAAAGCCGGTCCGGCGCTGAGAAAAAACGTTGCAGAGAACGTTTTTTCCAGACGCCGGACCGGCTGTTTTTGCCGGATCTGGCAAAAACCGGATACGCCGCATAGGCATCAGGCGCGATGCGGCGATAATGAAACTCTATGGGGAAAAAACCGGATCCGGTGGCAACAGGCGCCGGATCCGGTTTTTACACTTTTCGCCGCATCGCGCCTGATGCACAAAAACTGATGTGTGAAAGTAGCCTAAGCCTACACATGCTTTTATCCTAGCTGGAATTGTATTTTTTAATGATGGATTAAATAAAGGCTTTTTCTACATCGTGTGCTGGAACTACAAAAAAGTTTTTTACTGACTGCTGAGCTGTGTATCTAATCCTATCCTGTGTGATACTGACTGCTGAGCAGTGTATCAAATCCTATTCTGTGTGATACTGTCTGCTGAGCCGTGTATCTAATACTATTCTGTGTGATACTGTGTGCTGAGCTGTGTATCTAATCCTATCCTGTGTGATACTGACTGCTGAGCCATGTGTCTAATCCTCTCCTGTGTGATACTGACTGCTGAGCTGTGTATCTAATCCTATCCTGTGTGATACTGACTGCTGAGCCATGTATCTAATTCTATCCTGCAGTCTGTGTCAGAGGGTGGTCTGTGTTGGCACGGTAATAAATTGTGTTATTTCCAGCTTTACAGAAGAACGATAACACCATAGAAATGATAATAGGCAAAATTGTTTGGTGAATTGGAATGCGCGGGGTTAAAATTTTGCCTCACAACATAGCCTATGAAGGTCTCGAGGTCCAGACGTGTGACTGTCCAAAATTTTGTGGCTGTAGCTGCGACGGTGCAGATGCCAATCCCGGACATACAACCATACATACACACACACATTGAGCTTTATACACTGTGTTCCAAATTATTATGCAAAAAGAGTTTAGGAGTGATAAGGTTAGAATTTTTTTGTTTGTCATTTAAACTCATTGATGGTGATGTGTGTCAGGGCTCTTTATATCACTGAAAGCAATTGCAGATACCTGTGCAAATCAGTTTGGCAGGTGTGTCCAAATAAAGGCAAGACTACTTAAGAAGGCTGTTCCACATTATTAAGCAGCCTACATTTTTTGCTAAAATGGGAAAGAAAAAGGATGTCGGCTGCTGAGAACCAACAAATTGTGGAGTATTTAGGTCAAGGCATGACTACAATCAACATTGCCAAGACACTTCATCGTGATCATCGCACAATCAAGAAGTATGTAGCTGATTCTCAGCACACACGTGTGTGCGCTAAGGAAAAATTGAGGACTCTTTCCAACAGGCAATTGTGTCAAGTTAAAAGAGCAGCTGCAAAAATGCCTTGTCATAGCAGCAGCCAAGTTTTTGAAGCTGCTGGTGCCTCCAACGTCCCCCGAACAACAAGATGCAGGGTCCTTCAGAGGTTTGCAGCTGTGCATAAGCCATCCTGTCGACCACCTCTATCCACTGCACACAAGCAGAAACGGCTCCAGTGGGCCAAACGATACATGAAGACTGACTTCCAAACTGTTTTGTTCACCGATGAGTGCCGTGCAACGCTCGATGGTCCAGATGGATGGAGTGGAGGATGGCTGGTTGATGGACACCCCATGAAAACACGGCTAAGGTGCCAACAAGGAGGAGGCAGAGTAATGTTTTGGGCTGGAATCATGGGGAGAGAGATTATCAGCCCCTTTAGGATCCCTGAAGGGGTAAAGATGAACTCCATAATCTATGTGGAGCTTCTAAAACAGCACTTCCTGCCATGGTTCAAGAGGAAGAACCGTGCTTTCCGCAGCAAGATCATTTTCATGCATGATAATGCACCGTCTCATGCTGCAAATAACACATCTGCATCACTGGCTGCTATGGGCATAAAAGAGGACAAACTTATGGTGTGGCCACCATCTTCCCCTGACCTCAATCCCATTGAGAACCTCTGGAGCATCATCAAAAGGAGTGTCTATGATGGCGGGAGGCAGTTCACATCTAAGCAACAGCTCTGGGAGGGTATTCTGTCCACATGTAAAACAATTGATGCACAAACCATCCAAAAACTGACAAATTCAATGGACGAGAGAGTTCAGAAGCTTCTTTCGAACAAGGGGTCCTATGTGCAAATGTAACATCACCTAGAATAAAGTTTTGACTTGAAAACTGTTTGATTTCATTTTGTAATAAGCTGATAATTCTTATAATTTCACAATTGACCATTTTTTTGTTCAAAATAAAAATAAAAAGATTGAAAACTCTGCTGTGCATAATAACTTGGAACATGCATTTTGAGTGTTTCTTATTTTTAAAAATATACTGTTTTCATAGGCAGTTTGTTCAAAAACATTGCAATTATACTAGAATATTAGATGGCTGGAAAATAACAATGACTGCAATTCATATAGGTAATTTAGAGAAAATATGAGGAAATATTCTTTGCATAATAATTTGGAACACAGTGTATATTAGATGGACACAAATAAGATTAAAACCATTTAAAATACATACATAAACCAATATCCCAACACATCCAGAGAAATCCCATGGACTTTAAATGCCACCCATAATGGGCAATGAAAAGCCCCCTGTGCAACAGTGAAAAAAGTACATAGTACAGCAATACGTGGCCAGAATGTAAATGTACCAAATAAACAAGAAAATCAATCAAGCATAATATAATCAGTATGCCTTGAATACCAAGAGATTGTTTCTCCTATCTAGCCTGAAACATACAATTGGCCTCAAGGAAATCACTGGTGCAGGTAAAAGCCTGCAGAGAATTGCATAATAGCTAAAGAGTGCAAAATTTGCAGTCAAACCATGATCTCCAAGGGAACAGCCAAACATGGACAGGGGCAGCAGAGTCCCAACGGGGATGGGGAGGGAAGGCGGGAGTGGCCCCACGCGTATTGCCACTGCAAAGGCGGCTTCGTCAGGGGAAGTTGATCCAAAACGAAATAAGACTGGTTTAAATACTCATACCAATAGCCACAAAAAGAAAGGAACGCCCAGAAACACACCTGGCACCGAGTAACACAGCAACGTCACAGCCCTGGCACCGTAAATGGTAATCACTATTCTGATGGTATTCGCGTTTGCGCGCTAAAGATAACCGGATGTTGTAGCTGCAACCATGGTAGCAAGCGCGTGTGCACACTAAACAATGCATGGTCATGATAGTAACCAAGCGTGCGCATCAGAGATCGCAAAAGATTGTTACTGCCACCATGGAGACAGATGTGCGTGCGCATAAAACATCGCGCGGTCATAACAACAACCACGTGTGCGTATTAAAGCCACCATAGTAACAGACGCGCGTGCATACAAAATATTACACATTCATTGCAAACCTTATTATTAGAGAGTAGAAATAATAGGCACATATGTACAAAAATGGCTATTTAAACAAGATAGCAGATGTATTGCGGCTAGTATATAACAGAGTGTGTTATCAACGGATATCGCCTGCAAAGAGCGCGCGTGCACTGGTACCAGCACAAAAAAGAAAAAAGTACGAAAGAATTTGTATGCATATATATGGAACAGAGAAATGTATATACGGCCAAGTATGATTTAATAGATAATATTAGGTAGTAAATGGGTCCATAAAGAATCAAAATAGGGTCAATAATCTTAGATAAGATCCCAAAATTATACAGAAGGATTGAAGGCCAGACAACAAGGCAAACGATTAAACAATAGAACAAAGTTGCATATCAGAAGTGCCTTATCGATAATAAAAATTCAAAGACCCTATGTTGGTGTAACGAACCCATTATAAACCCACCCTCGACAATATCATGGCACATATATTTGCAACCAGCAGATATAATCCCAGTATCCGCACAAAAAATGCATATATACAATGCTCATCAACTATGCATATCAATACGTACTAAATACGTAATAAAACTAGATATCCAAAAAAATACTATACTTCATCCGGGAAGGTCCGATCCAGATCCAAATCATGTCCAAACATCGTTGCAAGGAAATTCTTAGCGTCCATGGAGATAGAAGACAATCCATAATATGTTGGGTATCCAGAGAGTATTACAATTCATCCAAGGAAATTCGGTGCAGATCCAATCCATATCCTAGAGCTGGCTCCCCAGAAAGCCACATAGTCCATAACAAAGAACTGATACCCAGAAAGCCACATTGTCCATAATAAAGACTATGATAATTGGATTAAAAAATCCAATTTCCATGAGAGACAGGAAATTCCCCTATGTGGGATGATAGCTGGGCCCATTTTTACAATAAGGCAACATGCCCAAGCCAACATAATAGACACCTGTAAACAAGAGAATAGGTACAAAATAAGGGGATATAATCACACAACGAGAGGGGGGATATTCATCCCAAAAAACGGTGCAGAGTAATTCTTCATTGAGCCCTATTGGTGCTACCGAATTTAAAGCATAAATCCACCGGGATTCTATGCGTAGCAATAGCTTATGTGAGCTCCCTCCCTTGGCTCCCAAAAAACTTTTTGTAGCCCAACAATCCTCAAATTCTTTGGTGAACCCCCCGTGGATCTCCAGGAAGTGCCCAACAATCCTCAAATTCTTTGGTGAACCCCCCGTGGATCTCCAGGAAGTGGGTGGCTATAGGAGTGAGCGGTTTACCCTTTTCTCGATCAGTTGCTGCCAAATGTATAGTAGATTATGCTTTTGGGCCCTCTTTCTTAATTCTTATGTTTACCCAACATATCCTTTATTGCAAGGGCAAATGATGGCATAGATCACATCCCTCGTTTTACAATTCACATTCGTCCTTAATGGATGTCTCTTGGAGTTGACGGGATCTATAAACAGATCCCTTGTTGGTAGCATAAAAGGGCAGATATTACAATCCCCACAGGGGAACGACCCCTTGATTATAATACCCCTGTTAAGTCGGGCATTCCTTTCTTTTTGTGGCTATTGGTATGGGTATTTAAACCAGTCTTATTTCGTTTTGGATCAACTTCCCCTGACGATGCCGCCTTTGCAGCAGCGATGCGCGTGGGGCCTCTCCTGCCTTCCTCCCCATCCCCGTTGGAACTCTGCTGCCCCTGTCCATGTTTGGCTGTTCCCTTGGAGATCATGGTTTGACTGCAAATTTTGCACTCTTTAGTCATTATGCAATTCTCTGCAGGCTTTTTCCTGCACCAGCAATTTCCTTGAGGCCAATTGTATATTTCAGCCTAGATAGGAGAAACAATCTCTTGGTATTCAAGGCATACTGATTATATTTATGTTTGTTTGATTTTCTTGTTTATTTGGTACACTTACATTCTGGCCACGTATTGCTGTACTATTTACTTTTTTCATTGTTGGACAAGGGGCTTTTCATTGCCCATTATGGGTGGCATTTAAAGTCCATGGGGTTTTTCTGGAGGTGTTGGGATATTGGTTCATGTATGTATTTTAAGGCTATGTGCCCACGGTGCGTGTTAAAACGCACACCAAAAACCTGACTCCTTCACAGAAATCACGCGTTTTTTTCTGCGCGATTTCGCCGCGATTTTCGTGTGCGATATTCAAGCACTTTCCAAGCGATTTGAAGCATCGCTTGGAAAGTGATTGACAGGTTGGTCACACTCGTCAAACATAGTGTTTGACAAGTGTGACCAGGTTTTTACTATTGAGGCCGCCTATGCGGCATCAATAGTAAAAGATAGAATGTTAAAATGCTAAAAAAAATAAAAAAATCAGGGTATATTTACCTTCCGGCGTCCCGCGCTGCATTCCCGGGCCACAGCGTTCCCAGTAATGCCTTGCGTCCTGTGATGACGTAGTCTCGCGTTGCTATAGCGATCTCGCGAGACCGCTAGAGTCACGCGAGACTACGTCATCACTGGACCGTGCCGCAAGGCATTACTGGGAACGCTTAGGCCGGGAATGCAGCGCGGGACGCCGGAAGGTAAATATACCCCGATTTTTTATTTTCTATTCTTTTTTTTTACAGGGGTATGGTACCCAGGGCCTGGAGGACAGTCTCCTCTCCTCCACACCGTGGGTACCAACCGCACATGAGACGCTTAACTTCCCGCATGGTGGGTATAGCCACATGCGGGAAGTAAGCGATTCTCATGCATTCCTATGGGTGCGGAATCGCGGCAATTCTTTGCGATTCCGCACAAAAGAATGAGCATGCTGCGATTTTTTCCGCGATGCGATTCCGACGCGGAAAAAAGCGCAGCATTAGCATAGCATGTGCGGAATGCCATAGGAATGCATGGGGGGCGTTCTGTGCACGATTTTTAAACGTTTTCGCGCCGAAAATCGCGGCAAAAACGCTTAAAAAATCGCTACGAGGGCACACAGCCTAAATGTTTTTAATCTTATTTGTGTCCATTATGAAATAAAGGTTGTGCAATTTTTTATACATGGATGTACATGCTATCATTAGCCTAGTCTTTCTCTCCCCCCTTTTTGGTCCTCTTGTTTACAGGCTAGGTATTGCACTCCACTAGATAGTGTGGTCTGATAGTAGTGCACCCTTCTATATATTGTATATTGTGCATAATGTGTGCAACTGTAGTCAAAGGAACATCAAGCAGCTTGGAAAGGGTCTTTTAAATTTTACCTTTAACATGTTTGTCTATGATTTTCTTTCTGATCTCCTGAGACAACTCTTTCCTTAAGGGCATGTCACACTAAGAGATATCACTAGCAATATCGCTATAACTAGTGACGTTATAGCGATATTGATAGCGATATCGCTATGTCTGATACTTACTTCCGACCGGCTCCCCCGGCTGGTTATCGCTGATCGCGCGAGAACGTTCAGGACTGTTTCTCGTTGTCAGCTTCCTGCGGCGCTTCCTGCTGTGAAGACGAGCGACGCGTGGACGCAGGCGGGAGGACGCAGGATCGCCTAGTGTGACAGGTAAGTAGCGATCCCCGTCCCCAGCGATGTCGCTAGTGAGATCTGCCTGTGTGGCAGCTCACTAGCGACCACTTAGCGATGTACCAGCGATCCTGACTGCGTCATATCGCTGGTCGGGATCGCTGGTACATCGCTAAGTGTGACAGCACCTTTAGTTTCCTCTGATTCATGTTGAGTGTGATACACATCATGTCACCTAACAGCAAAGTGAGTACATGTAGCCCTATATACAGGCCCACTCACTGATTCCAAGATTGTAGACACCTGTGATGCTAATTAGTGGACAAACCTTGATTTAACATGTCCCTTTTTGTCACATTATTTTCAGGGGTACAATCATTTCTGACCAGGCTTATTTCATTAGTTTTATTTTTTTCTGACTTTCATTTGATCATTTTCACAGATTTTTTACTATTACTTTTGTCAGATTCACGTTATTTCTGTGACCATTGTGGGTTTTTCTGTCATTAAACAAGGGATACCAACAATTTTGACCACATATGTAGCTGATTCCTTGAGTAGACAAATACATAAAAAGGTATATATGTACTTGTTAACATGACAACTTAGAATACACAGTCTGTTGCTTGATAACAAAAAAATTGTACTACATTGGAGAAACTTGAAAATGACCACGATTTATCCAACCTGGTAGTGCATTAAGGATCCAGTTTCAAAAAGCTTAGTGCCTATGCAGTTCAATACAAAAAAAAAAAAAAATACAAACCAGCTGGACATTTGTCCAAAGGACACCACTTCCTTTTGCACTTCTGTCCATTATGATAAATGGTCCTGTATATAAAGAAGAGCATTTCTAATTTTACACACAACCTGATGTGTACATAGATAGATAATGCCACAAAAAAGTAATTGCAAAACAGACTGAACAAACAAGTTTTCTCATGGCTACAACCCCTGTGCATTTCCCTACGAAGACATATGGAGGTTCTCCTCTCCATGAATATTTTTAAAGCTCCTGTACACAAGGCCACCATCAGGGCATTACTACTGTATGGGGCCCGGTGAGCAGAAGAACAGAGGGGGGACATAAACCAGCCTCCCCTTGTATTTTTGCTCACCGGACCCCAACATGCAATAAAGTGCTGCGCGCCATGCACAATTCAGCTGGGCGGTTTCCCGGAGCTCAACGGTCATCTAACCTGAACGGCTGCGCAGCTCCAGCTGTCTCTGCCTTCCCTGGAAGTCTGGTCAGGTGACGAAGCGTATGCGATGAAGTCATCGCATATACACCGGCATGTACAAGGACACCAGAAGCAGAGTTGTGCCTGCAGGGGATCGTCTGTGAGGCAAGTATGAAAAACTTTTTTTCCCCCCTTAATAAAAAGAATTAAATGGGTGATGGGGGTGGGAGGGTCTGCAATTGATGAAGTGGGGGAGGGGTACTATAAATACAAGGCTCTGTTCTGGGCACTGTATTGTTCAACATCTTTATCAATGATTTAGATGAAGGAATTGAGGGTACAATGATTAAATTTGCTGATGACACAAAGTTAGGAGAGATAGCTAATACTAAAGAAGAGAGAGGATTCAAAAAGATATAAATAAACTGCAGCAGTGGGAAGCAACTAACAGAATGGTTTTTAACAGGGAAAATTTCAAAGTACTACATCTGGGCAATAAAAATGAAAAAATCATATACATAATGGGAGGAATAGGACTAAGCAACAGCACATGTGAAAAAGACTTGGGTATTCTAATAGATCATAAACTAAACATGAGTCAACAGTGTGATGCAGCAGCATGGTGGGTGGATGAATTTCGGGTACAAAGGGTACTGGATCAACAGATACAAGGTATATATAGTATAATAAAATACAAAAAATCTCTATGTATTTCAGGAGGCAGACATGCTCACACGCTCAGCATGGATTTGACAATAATGTAAAAAGTGTACAGTATCACCAGATACAAGGTATATATAGTATAGTTTAAACATTCTAAATCTCCGTAGACATTTCTTGAGGCAGACACAGACGCTCTCAGTCCCAGCATGCATTAGCCAAGAATATAAAAAGTATAAAAAGGTTACTGTATCACCAGATACAAGGTACATATAGTATTGTTTAAACATTATAAATCTCCTTATTTTTTTCAGGAGACAGACCAAGACGCTCTCAGGGTCAGTATGGATTACACAATATAAAAAGCAGTAAAAGGGTAATGGATCAGAAGCGTACAGCTGCATACAGTGTAGGGGTCATTGTGAATCTCAGTATATATTTCCAGAGTCAGAAACAGACTCTCACTGGCTCAATATGGTTTATACCACTATATAAAAAGCAGTAAATGGGAAAAGGTATCACAAGCGTATAGCTGTATACAGTGTTGGGGTAATCTTAAATCTACAAATATATTTCTGGAGTTACAGACAGACGTTCACAGGCTCAGTATGGATTACACCAGAATCTAAATAGCAAAAAAGGGTACTGTATCATTAGCGTACAGCTTTTTCCAGTGTTGGGCAAATTTTACATCTTGGGATCTATTTCCGCAGTCACCCTCAGACGCTCACTCACTATGGATTTGACCGTAATACAAAATGTCGATCAAAGGTACTGTATCACAAGATAGGTGTATATAGTATAGGGTAAACTTTTTATCTAGGTATATATTGAAGGACTAAACCACATACGCTCACTCACTATGGATTATACCGTAGTAAAAAAATTAGAACAAAGGTACTGTTTTCAGCAGATACCAGGTGTATATAGTATAAGTGAAAATGTAAATCACTCTATATATTTCCAGAGTCACATACAGATAGTCAGCATGTATTTCTCAGTGATACCAGCCGGGACACGGTACTGTGTGAGGAGCGTACAGCTGTATACAGTGTGGGAATTAATGAACGTTTGTTCACTGTACAGAAAAAAAGAATAAAAGTATTAGTGCTGTGTAAAAAGCTGTCTGCACAGCAGTGTACACACAGCAATACTGCTAGAAGGCAGGCTAATAATCGGCACTGATGCACACAAGAAAATCCTCCCCGTGACTGTATTCTAACTGTACCCAACAATTGTGCTCAGCACAAGCACATAAGAACTTCTGTTTACCGGCCTAAGTGTCTCCCTAAAGACAGGGGCCAGAGCGAGCCAAAACCCCCCCTCCACAGAGGCGTAAGTGGAGGCCCACATGACAGTGGGTTGGAGGGCGGGGGTTAACTGTCCCTGGGGGATGGAGTATGGAAATAAGGGGGGGGGGGTATTTGAAGTCTGCTTATGGGGCGGTTACCTCAGTTCCCGCTACAGAGCCGCAGAGACTGTCCCACGCCCAGACGGCATGGAGTCCATATCAGCTGGATTGGAGAGGCTGCGCGCTGCAGTGTAGTTGCAGCCTGCCGGCGTGGAGTGAGGAGGTCGCGGGGATCATCGGTGGAAGCAGCGGGTCGGCCGCTGGTGTCTCTTCCTGTGCGAGGCGGCGGTCAAGGGCCACAGAGTGTTTATCCCCCATATAAAAAGGAGCAAGCGGGCACTATCACAACAGTAATAATTAGTCTATAGTCACTGGGGGATCTCTTGCATGACATGTATAGAAACAAAAAAAAAAAAAAAAAAGAGGTAAAGAATCATGCAAAAAAAATAGGATCACCACACAGTATCAATAGGTACAAACTATGAGCAAATTTTATTAATGACAAGCCAAAAAACAGCACACATTTAAAAACATTTAAAACATCCAAAAGATCATAAATGGACTCTCCAAAAGATGACAGAATATAACATAATCATAGAATCGTAGAATCATAGAATCGTAGAGTTGGAAGGGACCTCCTGGGCCATCTGGTCCAACCCCCTGCTCAAAGCAGGATTCGCTAAATCATCCCAGTCAGATGTCTGTCCAGCCTCTGTTTGAAGACTTCCATTGAAGGAGAACTCACCACTTCTCGTGGCAGCCTGTTCCACTCATTGATCACTCTAACTGTCAAAAAGTTTTTTCTAATATCTAATCTGTCTCCTCCTTAATAGATTTTAATATATCAGTAGACCGCAAATGCTTAAAGTGCACAGAGAAAAATAACTCTGAATAAATGCTGCTAGCATATAACCAACAATCTTGGATTATAAACCAGTGTAACCCCCATATATGGAGCATGCAGTGCAAAAGTTAAACCCTGATTATTACCATAAGCCAAACGGCTGAATGCCACAAGAAAGGGGTTAATAGTGAATACACAATGATGCCAAATGCATCCTGCATGCTGGGCTACAGAAGCTGAATACGTCACCCTGTATAATAGTGATTGGGGGAACCAGTCAGTCGTCCCGTCATCTGAATAGCAGCGGTGCGGTCAGTGGTAATGTTAAGAGTCCATGAGAGAAACCCACGCGTATCGACACCTCTAAGTGTCTTTTTCAAGGTGAGCATGGTCAGCTATGTCACAAAGTATCCATTTATACCCATATAATTACTTGTTATTATTACCAGCTGGCAGCCTGTGTTAGGAGCAGGCAAGTAAGTTCCTGGACGCTGACAATACAAGACCCGGAAGAAATCATGGTCAGGCGTTAAAGGCTATACAACACTTACAAAGATGAACGGATAATCCCAGAGCAGAAGATCTATTTTATCTAAATTCATCTCAATATGTCCCTCAAGCATGCACAGATGACACTTAAATAGTTACTGACATAGTGTTGTAGACAGTGATTTTTGAATCATAGGTGAAACAATCACTAAATTTATTAAGGGAAAGTTCCTTTCTGATTGTAAAAAAATGACCAAACATGCTCAGATGATATTTAGTTAGAGCACAATCAGATAAAGAAACAAATACAAACCTACTACAGGTCTATTATGAAAATACATTGTAGTATAACCCTTAAGCATGCTCAGATGACACTTAGTTAGCTGTTGAAGCACAGTCAGATAAGGATAGAAATGCAAACCTTCTACAGGTCTATTGTGGATAATGCATTGTGGTATAATCCTCAAGCATGCTCAGATGACACTTGGTTAGAGCACAGTCAGATAAAGATAAAAATGCAAAACCTTCTACAGGTCTATTGTGGTATAACCCTCAAGACTGTTCAGATGACACTTAGTTAGAACACAATCAGATAAAGATACAAATGCAAACCTTCTAAAGGTCTATTGTGGGTAATGTATTGAGATATAACCCTCGAGCATGCTCAGATGACACTTGGTTAGCTGTTGGAGCACAATCAAATAAAGATACCCATGCAAAACCACTACAGATCTATTGTGGATAATGCATTGCAGTATACCCCTCAAACATGCTTCAGATGACCCTGAGTTAACTATTAGAGCATAATCAAGTAAAGATACACATACAAACCTACTATGGATCTATTGTGAATAATGCATTAAGGCATATCCCTCAATCCTGCTCAGATGACACTTGATTAGAGCACAATCAGATAAAGATACAAATGTGAACCTTCTTCCGGTCTATTGTGAATAATGCATTGTAGTATAACCCTTAAGCATGCTCAGATGACACTTAGTTAGCTGTTAGAGCAAGGTCAAATAGAAATACAAATGCAAGCCTTCTACAGGTCTATTGTGGATGATGCATTGTAGTATAACCCTTAAGCATGCTCAGATGACACTTAGTTAGCTGTCAGAGCAAGGTCAACTAGAAATACAAATGCGAACCTTCTACAGGTCTATTGTGGATAATGCATTGTAGTATAACCCTTAAGCATGCTCAGATGACACTTAGTTAGCTGTTAGAGTACAGTCAAATAGAGATACAAATGCAAACCTTCTAAGGTTTATTGTGGATAATGCATTGTAGCATAACCCTTAAGCATGCTCAGATGACACTTGGTTAGCTATTGGAGCACAATCAAATAAAGATACACACATGTAAAACTACTACAAATCTATTGTGGATAATGTATTGTGGTATACCCCTCAAACATACTCAGATGACACTTAGTTAGCTATTAGAGCACAATCAAATAAAGGTAAAAATGCATACCCACTATAGATCTATTATGGATAATGCGTTGAGGTATGACCTTAAAGCATGCTCGAATGATACTTAGTTAAAGCACAATCAAATGAAGAAACACATGCAAACTCAATGTAGATCTGCTGTGGATAATGCATTAGGTCATAACCCTCAAACATGCTCAGATGACACTTAGTTAGCTATTAGAGCAAAATCAATTAAAGATACACTTACAAACCTACTAGAGATCTATTGTGGATAATGTATTGTGGTATACCCATCAAGCATGCTCAGAAGACACTTAGTTAGCTAAAGATACACATGCAAACCCACTATAGATCTATTGTGGATAATGCATTGAGGTATAACCCTCAAGCATGCTCAGATGACACTTAGTTAACTATTAGAGCACACAAATGGAAATACAGATGAGGATATGTTACAACCTTCAAAAAATCTTCACAACTGTACTATTTATATTGTATCTAGTACAAGTTTGTGTATTCGAAAATTAATACCACACTTGAAAGAGGATCATTAATCAAGATCGTTCCCAGATGAGGTTATCCTTCAAAAATATACAAAGTAAAAGTCTATTGATTGTTTGAATTTATTTTTCTCTTTTCCTAATTTCTCATATCCCCACTATATTAGGGCTAGATAAATGACCTAACATGAAGACACACAGATATAATTAAGGAACATAGGTTCTATACAAAGAAAAGCCTCTCAATTACATAGTGAATATCATGAGATATGCTAGCAGCATTTAACAAATCTTGAAGGTCATAAACTCGCCCTTATGAACGAAGAATTACACACACAGTCCAAAAGATCTGTAGAAGGAATACTTGATGTGGATATTCTTTCCAATAGTACAGAAAAAAAAAAATGCTTGCAGTCCTATCCCACTTCAGAAACTGGAGTTTGATGAAGGTGAAGGTTTGATGAAGGTTGCAACATATCCTCATCTGTATTTCCATTTGTGTGCTCTAATAGTTAACCAAGTGTCACCTGTGAAAAGAAATTTTGGAAAGGGAAAAAAATGAATAAAAACATTTATTTTTATTTCTAGAGAAGGAAAAGAAAGAAGGAAACAGAGGGGGACTAGTCAAAGCACAGAGAGGGAGATGGGTAAAAGGGAAGATAAAGCCTGCTGAATGAGGTGACCCGCTGCACAACGTGCTCAAAACAGAGAACGCAGAAACTACGTTTTTCTGTAGAATCCGGTGTACTCAGGAGCTCCTCATTTAAATCAGCCAGTGATAAACAGCCCAGATCAAAAATCCATCTGGCCTCCCGTCTGAGTAGTTCATCTGTAAAATTCCCTCCCCTAATATTTACTTGAACCCCCTCTAGGCCCAAAACCCTGAATGAGGCCGGGGAACCACGGTGAGTGTCTAAAAAGTGGGCAGCCACGGAGGTGATGGATTTACCTTTGGCTGTGTCAGTTTTAGCTGTACAGATGTTTGACAAATGTTGTTGCGTTCTACGCCGCAATTCTTGCGTTGTCTGCCCAACATAGATTTTCCTACATCCACAGACTAGAGCGTAAACCAGATTAGGTGAACGACAATTGAAGTACGCTTTCGACCGTAGCTGTAAGGGCAGACGAAGCAATGAAACAGCAGCCACCACATGGGAAGGAGCCGCTATTATCATGGCCAGTTCTTAATTTGATGACCGGGCGTTTGTAATGGCTATTAGACAGATAGTCTTTTAAGTTCTTCGCCCTTCTTGCCACCATTTTGGGCTGATCACCAATGAATGAACGTAACTTGGGTACACTCATAAGGATTCCCCAATTGTTCCCCAAAATCTTGTATACATCGTTCCATTGGTTATTGTACCTGGTAATTAGACTTATCCTATTTGGCGTCGTTCTTACCCGAGGTTTCAGGGCATCCTCCCTGGACTTATTCATTGAAAATGTGAAAGCTCCAGATATTATATTTTTTGGATACCCCCGTTCACGGAATCTGTTAGTGAGTTGGCGAGACTCATTGATGAAATCCTCAGTGCGACTGCAGTTCCTCCTTAGTCTTAGAAATTGCCCTTTGGGGATTCCCTTACACAGGTGCGCTGGATGGAAGCTGTCGAAGTGCAGCACATTGTTTGTAGCAGTGGCCTTACGGAATAGGGTCGTATCTATCCGGTTTCCACAGATCCTCAGTTTTAGGTCCAAGAAGTCGATCGAGCTAGAAGAAATGAAAGATGTTAATCTAATGTTCCAGCTGTTTTTATTCAGATCACCAACGAAGCTCTCCAATTGTTCCTGGGCTCCAGACCAAATTATGACAATGTCATCAATATAGCGATGCCCCTTAATCACAAATTTGGAAAAATTGTTCATCTTGTATACGCATGTCTCCTCCCACCACCCCATAAAGAGGTTAGCGTATGAGGGCGCACACTTGGCCCCCATAGCGGTCCCAGAGACCTGCTTGTAGTAGGCCCTATCAAAAACAAAAGTTTTTTTCTAGGACAAATCTTAAAAGTTCCAAAATGAAGGCATCATGACCCCTGTCTCCCGTGGACTGACGTTCTAAGAAATAAGAAACAGCCCCCATACCTAGTTTGTGTTCAATATTTGTATACAGCACCTCAACATCAAGAGTAGCCAAAATGGCATTGTCGGGTATCTCCAGTGTTTCCAATAGACATATAAGATGTGATGAATCCCGAACATAAGACTCCAAGACTTAAACCTTGGGCTGTAAAAAAAAAAAATCAAGATAAGAACAGGGTTTTTCATATAAGCCCCCCAAACCAGAGATTATAGGTCTACCTGGAGGGGTAGTAAGAGACTTGTGTACCTTGGGTAACATGTATAGCATAGGGACTACAGGATGACTGGTGGTGAGATAGTCCAGTTCCTTTCTGTTGATGATTCCACAAGAGTGGGCTCTCAAAAGTAGCTTATCTAATTGTCCCTTAAAGATAATAGTAGGATCCGATGGCAGAAGCTGGTAATGGTGGACATTGTTCAATTGGCGTTTGGCCTCTAAACAATACATAGTTTTGGGCCAAAGGACGATGTTACCGCCCTTATCTGCTTCCTTGATCTCAAACAGATCATTATTCTTCAAGCTATTCAAAGCCAATCTCTCCTCTTTACTCAGATTGTAAAAGCGATGTAAGTCCAATTTCATATTTTTAATGTCTCTACTAGTTTTCTCTAAAAAGATTTGAATAACCGGGAACATGGAGAATTTGGGAGTAGCCTGAAAGGGCAACTTCCCATTAAACCTACGCCTGCCTAGTTCACTCTCATTCTCAGTTAGTAAATCTAACAGGTCACGAAATACTTGTCTGTCTTGATCCGGGAGTTCATCTATAACTGATGGCTGATGATACATCTTGAATGTCAATTGTCTACAAAAAAAGTAGAGGTCTTTTGTTAATTCAAACTTATCAAGACTGTTTGTAGGTGAAAAGGACAGTCCTTAAGTAAGGAGTCTAATCTCCACCTCTGATGGTACATATGTAGACAGGTTAATAATGCGAAGTTCACCCTTACCCATATCATTATGTATATTGTTGGGGGGGGGCATATCTAATATCTCCTCCGATTGTTGTACCGGGTCTCCCTCTTCGAGCTCGGTGACCATGCTCGAAGATTCCTGTTCCTTTTGGAGCACTGTCTTGAGTTTTCTTCTCCCCCGTCTATGCTGCATTCTCGATCGCTTGTATCGGTGGATAAAAAAAATCACTACTCAAAATAGGGGCAGTTGCACTCCCAATCTCCTTGATCTTGCTATCAATAACATTATTTCTCACTGTCTCCTCCTATTTCCCTGATGTGACCACCTATAGAGCGTTTATCCCCCGACGCAGATCCCAGGACCCAGCGCTGGCGACGGAGCACCTTCCAAGGACCCTCCGGGTCGGGTGCCTGCTGGTAAGCATATGGGCAGGCCCCGGGCTGGGAGTAATCCACGAGCTGGGCTGGGTCCAGTGGCAGTTGCAAGTCCTTCTCCCCGAGCAGAGCAGGAGGCGGGGCCTGCACTCGCCTGGTCGGCGATGAACAATGACATCACGGCAGGCCGTCATGGAGCCGGGCGATCTGCCTCCTCTTCTTGGGGCGGCGGTGTGAGTTACCTGGAGGGGGGGGGTCGTCGGGCAGCAGCCCCCATCGCCCGAGGCTGTCAGCTATGCCCAGTAACTCTGGCACCCTGACCGGAACAACGGTGGTGGATCAGCATGGACGGTGCGTCAGACAGTCGGTGGGTGTTCACAGGCGGAAACCCCCATGGCTGTGCAGCCCGCTTGCCTCAGCGGGGGACGGAGAAGCAAACAGCTCTGAACGGAGTTCCCCGTGAGGGCGGTGGCAGTGAGAACGCCTGTTTCACAAGGTGGTGGACCTCTGGGGACAGAGGGTCTGAGGGGAAGCTCTGTAGTCGACGCCCAGCGTGATACAGGATTGGCGGCTGGAGGAGTCACAGCGTCATCGCAGCCCAGTGAGTATGGCTCCATGTCTTGTTTGTCCTCATCTCTAGTGAGGTCCCCTGCGGTCGGGAGTGGATTGGGGTGCCGGCTGGTGACGTTAGGTCAGGGAGTTGTGGACCAAGATCCTTCATGGATTGGGGGGCTGGGGGAGATGTTGACTTCCATGCAGGATTTGTTGTCGTGGATGGAGTGATTTGGAGCGCACCCAGCGCATTTCGTCGCTTGGGTGGGGTCGCAGGAGCGAGGGACCAGTTTGTCAGGGGCGGTTACCAGGGTGTCAGTTGGCCGAGCTGACCCTGTGTCTGTTTCGGTTCAGACTGAGAAGGAAAAGGAATGTCGGATCAATGTAGAAGGCAGGGCGCATGGGGAGGGCCCCATGTTTGCTTTGAGGGCCCTCTGGACGCTCAACATAAAGAGGTGTGGGAAAAGATATAGAAGGATGAATATGTCGCGATTTTGTCACTACTTCCTTAGGAAATATGAACCTGTACAAAAGGAAGAAGGATCATAGCCAAAAAGAGGAGGAGGAAAAACGGAGATGGCGATTGATTCCGCACAGATTCTCTAATTGGCTACAGGCATTCGATATTTTGGCTAGCGTGTTTGGAGAGAAGGCGCCTGAGAATTGTTTTGTTTTTTTGTATTCGATTGGGGAAGCTAATAGGGTGTAGGGGGCTCTGTTACGACAGTTTAGGCATAGGAAGGCATTTCTTCCGGCAATTTGGTGCGAAAAGAAAGACATACGTCTGTGGTTGAAGGTTTTGACGCCGACTAATTTTGGAAATTCCTTTCCTGGGGGTGCCGGTTCGTGAAATGCACAAAGCAGTGGACAAGGGGCAAGGGGGTAAGTCGGGGCAATCGGTCAGCCAGAAGCAGTGTCTCTGCTGGCAATTGAATGATGGCCACTGTAAATTTGGGGCTACATTGCTGCAAATTCAATCATCTTTGATCCCTTTGCAAAGGAACCTCACATGATGCGTACAGATGCTTTAGGAAGCAGAAAGGAGAAGCAGAGTGAGAGTGCTAATTCAAAAGTGGTATACGCCATTGAACCTGGCCACGACGGTCCCTTATGTAAGTAGGTTTCCGGGAGAGGTTAAGTCGGAACTGTCCGTTTTCAGTGACGGGTTTAAAATTCCCACCCCTCCCTTTGAGATACCATGGGTGATTAACAATCTGAGCTCAGCTGACCAATATGCTGAGGTGGTGTCGTCGTAACAGTTGGGGAAGGAGGTTAAGTTGGGAAGGATGTCTGTGCTGTTTAGGTATCCTCCGTTTTATGATTTGGTAGTCTCGCCCTTGGTGTAGTGCCTAAGAAACAGCAGCATAAGTTCAGGCTCATTCATAATCTGTCTTTCCCTCGTGGTAGGTCGTTGACTGATGGAATTGACCCAGAACTGTGCTCTTTGTTTTATAAGTCATTTGAGGTGGCAGCAAAGTTTGTCCGGAAATGTTGGAAGGGGGCACTTTTGCCTAAAACGGATATTGAGTCGGCGTTTATGTTGATCCCTGTTCATCCGGATAGTGTTAAGTTGTTGGTGTGTTACTGGGGTGGTGTTTTTTGGGTTGATAGGCGTTTGACAATGGGTTGATCGGTGTCTTGTGCGTTTTTTGAGGCATTCAGTTTTCTCGAATGGGTTGTCCGTGAAGTATCGGCTTTTGATACCTTAATTCATTACCTGGATAATTGTTTGTGTATTGGTCAGGCTAATTCTGGTTGTTGGGAGAAGTTACTTAGAGCAGAGGAATGGGTGGCGGAGCGTTTTGTTGTACCGCTTGCTCCCGGTAAAACAGAAGGGCCTTGTACGTGGCCTAGCATTTTTGTGAATCGTGATTGATTCGTTAAAACGTGAGTTCCGTTTGACGGAGGATAAGGTAAAGGCGTTGCGTAATGCGGTGTCTGGGGCAAGACGGTTGAAGAAATTGTCGTTGACATTGGTGCAGTCACTACTTGTGAATTTGACTTTTGGTTGTCGCATTATTACAATGGGTCGGGTCTTTTCTCGGCGGTTGGCGAGCGCTACGGCGGGAGTGCGGGCTCCGCATCATTTTGTTCGGCTTTACAGTGAACATAAGGCTGATTTGGAATTGTGGGCCTATTTATTGGAGAAATACAATGGACGTTTTTGGCTCATGGAGGAGGCAGTTGTAAATGATGACTTGGAGTTGTTCACAGATGCGTGTGACTGTGTTTTTGGTCATATTTTCGTGGCCTGTGGTGAGCAGCTGCGTGGCCTGAGGAGTGCTTTCAGCTGGGCCTTGTTAGGAATATTGCTTGGTTGGATATTTTGCCTATACTGGTGGCTGTGAACCTATGGAAGGAGGAGTTTCGGGACAGAAGGATCCGTTTTAATTGTGACATGGGAGTTGTCTGTTCCATTAACAGCTTGACGGCGTCCTCTCCTCCAGTGATTCGAGTCCTGCGCCACTTAATTTTGACTTGTTTAATGCTTAATGCGCATGTGACGGCTTCTCAGGTGGTAGGTATTAGGAATTCCACTGCTGATTCTTGATCTCGTTCACGTGGTAGCGTTTTCGGTAACTGTCCCCGGATGCGCAAGAAGCGGGTTTGAGTCCAGCTGGGCTTTGGAAGGTGGTCTCAGGGCTGCAGAAACTATCATACGGGCATCTCTGTCTTCTATTACTTGGTCGATTTATCAGTCAGTATGGATTTAACCGTAATAAAAATGTTGGAAAAAGGTACTGTATCGGCAGATCCCAGGTGTTTCCAGTCTAGGGGTAATTGTAAATCCCCAGGCTCCGTATGGATTACACAAGAATATAAAAACTTGAAAAAGGGTAATGTTTTACAAGCGTTCAGCTGCATACAGTGTTGGTGTCATTTTAAATCTCCTTATATTTTACCAGAGTAAGACACAAACTCTCACAGGCTCAGTATGGATTATAACAGAATATAAAAATGAGAAAAAGGGAAATGTATTTGAAACGTACACCAGTATACAGTGTTTGAGCACTTTGAAATCTTCGTTTATATTTCAGTGTCAGTCAGCCAGTCCAGACTCTCCGCTAGAGGAAGCTAGATGGATAAAAGTACAGACGTAAAGTTGAGTGCTTTCAGAAGTGTTGGAATTACTAATCACGGGAAAACCTCCCGGGAGAATTCACAGAGGCGATGCTGACCCTCAATAACTTTTACTGTGGATACAGCTAAAATGCAAATTAGTGATAAAAGGGTTGATGTTTCGAAGTAGCGTCGATCCCATCACCGTTACTCGTCTCCATCAAATTGTGATCACAGTGAGAGCTGTAGACATGGTCCTCACTGCCTATCAGGGCTGTGGAGTCGGAGTCGGTGCTCATTTTGGTGGAGTCTGAGTCGGAGTTGGAGTCGGTATAAAATGGACCGACTCCGACTCCTAAAATATATAATAAATTGGGTACAGTAATTCAATGCAGGATGTGCTGAATATTTTTTCATAGGAGTTTGGGAAAGTTATGAAATGTCCTATAAATGGCTGTTATATTCCTGATCTAAGGCTACATTCACACACAGCGTTTTTCCTGTGTTTTTTGAGGATACGTTTTTCAGCTGCAAAAGTTGATCATCTTTTTAAAAAACTGCATCACCTGAAAGGTTTTTGAGCTCATAGATAATGTTACTCAATAGCAAAAGCAGACTAGAAATCTGCTCTATCTATCCATTTATCCATATCTGTCTATCCATATCGTATCTGTACCAAAAAGAATGAAAACCGGGTAGTACACCAATATATATTCTGTTCTATCTAAATATCTTGATTATTGGATCATAAAAATGATTAAATGTCTGAGGTTCACATTGTACTACAATACATTTTTCACTTAAATATAAGCAATATGTGTGGGAGTCGGAGTCGTGGAGTCGGAGTTGGAGTCGGAGTCAGTGTAAGGGAAATTGAGGAGTCGGAGTCGCAGGTTTGGCTTACCGACTCCACAGCCCTGCTGCCTATCATGATCTGTCTGATCACTTTTGAGTGCAAAACACAGAAGCCACAGGCCATAGGTGATTCCATTGGATTGCCATGAGAGGATACAATGAAAAATGGTGGCAGGAATGTCACACATCTGTGACTATGAAAAATGTGAAAGGTGATCAAAAAGCACCACTGCATCCGATTGGGAGTTGACGTCCATTACAAATGTTAGCCACTGGTAATCTGAAGGTAGAGGCCAGCAGGACAGGACATAGCTACATCTTAACCATCATCGATCAGTACACCAAATCTGTAGTGGCCATCCCTGTGATTTATCTGGCCAGACTACACAGCGGTGGAGCAGGGAGAGGCAAGAAAAAAGTATTGCAAGTGCTGTGTCCCTGAGCAAGCAGGGGGGACCCACTCGTGGGCGCCGGTACTAGCACAGGGCCCCTCATAGCACGCCAGTGTGTCTGACGGCGAGTGGGCCCCCCCACAGTCAGAGAGACTTTATTGTACTATGAGAGGCCCTGTGCCAGTGCCGTCGCCCAAGGGTGGGGCCACACACCTGCTCAGGGCAACAGCACTTGCCCGGGTGCGGAAGGTGGTGACCCCGATCCTGGGGTGGGGGGGCAGCCCATTTAGGGAGGTTAAAAAAATGGCATATGTTGATGTGTAGGCTGGACTTTCAGCTGCTGCAAATGGAAAAAATGGAGAAGTCAGAGGAAGAGGACAAAAGCGAGCCTTTTTTCTGGCAACCTGTGTGTTATCAGGGGAGGGTGGGACAAAATCTTTTGAAACCCACGCATGGTTCATTTTAATGAAGGTTAGATGATCAACATTTTGGGTGGACAGACAGGTCCTTTTTTCTGTCAGGATTGATCCAGCAGCACTGAAGACTCTTTCAGATAGCACACTACCAGCAGGGCAAGCGAGCCCTGTACGGCATATTGTGCCAATTCAGGCCATGTGTCCAGTTTTTGAGGCCCAATAATCAAAGGGGAAAGACCTGTGAGGGAGAACCTCGATATGGGAGAAGTAGTTTGTAAACTGCTGTCTCCTGTCACTTGCAATCGATTCTGTATAAGCTGTCGTGTGCACGGGACTTGAGAAATCAGATCACAACAAGGTCAGGGAACCCGTCTCCAATGCCAGTTCGGCTGTGTGCACCACGAACACCTCTTCCATTTTGCCCACTATGGCTCGTGGGAGAACCAGCTCCCCTGCTGTGTGCTGGGAATGCCTCAAACAATCAGTTTACCAGAGTTGCTTGCTTGTTAGCCAATATTAGCACTAAGTTCTCCTGTGGCATTATGTTGTGTAATTTGCCTTTACAGCGTGGATCGAGTAGTTGTCATCCCTCATTTTGGCAATGCGGGGGTCCTTTTTTAGGATCCGCAATGCAAAGTCACACATGTGGGCCAATGTTCCAGCTGTCAATGCTGCACTGCCAGTGGTGGGTGGAGGAGCACTTTCTGGCAAATCCACATCCCTCCAGTCACGCACAAACCCTGTACCTGACCTTGGCACGCCCACATTTTCTCTTGCCCCCTGAGAAGCATCCTCCTCCCCAAAACAATCATCCCCCTCATCATCTTCCTCTTCTTCCTCCAGCTCGTCCATGCCAGATCCCTGACCAGACAATGGCTGACTGTCATCAAGGCTTCCCTCCTCCTCAGCTGCAGATGCCTGATCCTTATGTGTGTCAAAGTTTGCATGAGCAGACGCATAAGTGGTATGCTGATGCTTATGATGGCGCCGTCTGAGCTTACCAGCCGTGTGCATTCCTCAAAACACTGAAGGACTGTACAGAGGTCTTTCAGCTTTGAACACTGCACACCCGACAATTCTATGTCTGCCCTCAAACTGCCTGCCCATGTATCCTCCCACAAATGCATTACAGCTTGCCTCTGTTTGCACAGCCTCTCAACCATGTGCATGGTGGAGTTCCATCTTGTAGCAACGTCTATGATTAGGCAGTGCTTGGGGAGGTTGAGTGATCGCTGCAGCTTCTGCATACGACTGAAGTGGACGGTCGAGCGACGGATGTGCGCGCACAGTCTTCGCACCTTGTGGAGCAGGGCTGTTCACTCCGGATAATTATTTAGGAAGCACTGCACCACCAGGTTCAAGGTGTGAGCCAGGCAAGGTATGTGTGTGAGTTTTTAAAAGGGCTATGGCAGCCACAAAATTACGCCCATTATCACCGACTACCTTGCCTGGCTCCAGATGTAGACTGCCCAGCCATGACTCAGTTTGTCAATGCAAGTAGTCGGCCAGTACCTCCGCGGAGTGTCTGCTGTCGCCCAAAGACATCATTTTTAAAACAGCCTGCTACCGCTTACCACTAGCTGTTCGATAGTAGGACACCTCGTGTGCAACACTGACAGATGTGGATGGAGTGCTCGTGCGACTGCGCTCTGTCGACGAGCTTTTGCTTCTGGGGGAGGAGGAGGAGGGTCTAATGCCTACAGCCAACTATTTCCTACACCGTGGGCTAGGCAGCACTGTTCCACCACCGCTGTCCCCTGTGGAGCCTGCATCCACATTAACCCAGTGAGCACTGATGGACACGTAACGGCCCTGGCCATGCCTACTGGCCCATGCATCTGTTGTGAGGCGCACCTTTCCACTCACTGATTGTCCATGCACTAAAACAATGCGGTCTTTCACATGCCGGTGGAGGGCAGGGATGGCTTTTCGAGAAAAGAAGTGCCGACTGGGTAGGTCATAGCGTTGGACAGCGTAGGCCATGAGCTCTCAGAAAGCTTTGCTTTCTACCAAACGGAAGGGCAACATCTCTAATGAGATCAGTTTGGCAATGTAGGCGTTCAAAGCCAGTGTACGCGGATGAGAGGATGAGTACTTTCTTGTCCTACTCATAGTGTCCGGTAGGGTGAGCTGGACTTGAGAGCTGCATATGGGGGAACTAGCATAAGACATGACAGACTGAGAAGGGGTTGGTGATGGTGAGGGGTTTGATGGCCTAGATTCAGGGTTTCCTCACGAAAATATTGTGATTGCCTGACTGCTTTGGCCTAGCAACGACACCTCAACATTCCTTGATGGTGGTGTGCTTAGCGTTGGCCTTATAGTGGGGGAAGCGATGGAGCGTTGCCGGCTAACTTCAGTCGGAGCAGGTGCACATGTGCTACCTGAGGTTTTGTAGTCCGTCCACGCTTGCAAGTGCATGTTGGTTAAGTGTCTAAGCATGCAACTGGTATTCAAATTTTGTAGATTTTTCCCTCTGATAAAGGTCCTTTGGCACGTCTTACAGATAACCTTTGCGTCATCAGTAGGATTTTGTTCAAAAAAGTGCAACAATGCACTCTTCCTACTATCGAACAAATTTTCATGGCTTGCACGCTGTGCTAATTTGACCGTCTGGCCAAGCTGTCCTGCAACTCTTTTAGTTTTCTTGCCAAGTTTTTTGACAGCTACGCGCCTGCTGGATAACCGCTGCTGCGATGACGATGCCTGCTGCGGATCCTTCTCCTGTTCTGATCTATTATCACCAGCACCCTCTTTCCTCAATGGATGCCAATCTGGGTCAACAACTGGGTCATCCATGACCTCATCTTCAATGTCATCTGCACCTTCCTCTATCACCGTGTAAGGAGGTATAATATGCGGGAAGGGGCACCTGCATTTCATCAGGGTCTGATTCAGGCTCAGTAGACTGTGAGGACAATGTAGTGCTGTGGGTGAATGTACCAGCAGATTCATCTAGCAGTGGCAGACAGTGCATCAGTGCACTCCATGTCAGATTCATCTTGGACTGGGGAATTCAGGATTTGACTTGATAACCCAGGAATGGTATGTGAAAAGAGCTCCATGGAGTAATCTGAAGTGTGTGCTGCAGCATCGTTCATTTTTGGTGAGGGTGAAGGACACAACGAAAGGTGTTGTTCCTGACCAGACGCCTGCACTGACGACTCTGTGCTTGCAGTTTTTGTAACTTCAGAAGAGGAGGCAATAGAGCTGGAGGCTGTTTCGGCAATGTAAGCCAAAACCTGTTCCTGATGCGCCGGCTTTAAAAGCGGTTTACCTACTCCCAGAAAAGGGAACCTTAAAAGCCTTCTTGTGCCAGATGATTACGCAGGCTCAACACCTCCTACCTTAGCTGCTATTGTGCTTTTGCCAGAACCAGCCGATGGATCACCACCACCATCAGTACCAGCTGTGCCCCCCCACCCACGTCCGCAGCCTCTTCCACCAGACTTCCTCAAGTTGGGGAAAATGTACCAAAAATACCAGCAGAGAAATGGTACTGTATGAGTAGCGTACAGATGTGTAAGGTGTATGTAAGAAGTGAAGTCTCCGTATATATTTTGTGAGTCACAGACACTCACCCAGTATGTATTTCACCGTAATCCAACAAGCAGATATACGGTACTGTATCAGAAGTGTACAGCTGTATATGTTGTTGGTGAAACTGTTAATCTCTGTATATGTATTTACGGAATGTCACACACACACACGCCGACTCTGTGTAGATGTGACCGTAATAAGAACAGCAGATATCCGATACGGTTTGGGAATCGGACAGCTCAATACGGTGTATGGAGAAATGGAAAAGTCCGTATATGTATTTATGGAGTGTCACACACATATGCTGACTCTGTGTAGATGTGCACTGACCGTAATAAGGACACCAGATATCGGATACGGTTTGAGAATCGGACTGCTCAATATGGTGTATGGAGAAATGGAAATGTCCGTATATGTATTTATGGAGTGTCACACACACATGCTGACTCTGTGTAGATGTGACTGTAATAAGAACACCAGATATCCGATACTGTTTGATAATCGGACAGCTCAATACGGTGAATGGAGAAATGGAAATGTCTGCATATATATTTACAGAGTCTCACAAACACGCTGACTCTGTGTAGATGTGACCATAATAAGAACACCAGATATCTGATACTGTGAGAATCGGACACCTCTATACTGTGTATGTATGGAAAAATGTTAATCTCCGTGTATTTTTTTTACGGAGTCACACACATATAGCATGTATTTGTCCATGATACCAGCCGGTACACGGTAGTGTGTGAGGAGCGTACACCTCTATACGGTGTGTGAAAAAATTTACGCTCAGTATCTACTGTGCAGAAAAAAGGAATAAAAGTATTTTTGCTTTTAAAAAAGCAGTCTGCACAGCAGTGTGCAAACAGCAATGCAGCTATCAGAGAGCCTTATAAGGCAGCCTAATCACCAACAGAGCTGCTGAACACAAATATATCCTCTCTTGTCACTGCACACTATACTGCTGTGTTGTACAGTGACATACGATATCAGCAGAAGCAATTTTTTTTTTTTGCCTGCCTAAACACTCTCCCTATTGAGAACGAGCAGCAGCAACCTCTCCCTATGCTAAGATCGGCAGAAGTAAGATGGCGGTCGGCGGTCACAGCCTTTTATAGGCACTGTGACGCCACACAAAGCCAGCCAATCACTTGAATGCCCTTCTCTAACATGGTGGGGGCCGCTGCCTATGTAATCGTGTTGCCCACAGTGTGCGTCCATGATTTTTGGCTGAGAAAAGGCGCTGGAAGCATTGTGGGTAACGCGACTTTGGCGCTCAAGTCAGCGACCTGACACTATGGTCGGGTTTCGATCGGCGAAACCCGACTTTAGCCAAAGGGTTTCGCTCAACTCTACTTATAACTTCCCAACAAAAAAAAATTTTGGTTCCCAAATTGTGCTGATGTAAAGGAAACATGTGGGAAATGTTATTTATTAAGTTTTTTGTGTGCCATATCTCTGTGATTTAAGAGCATAAAAATACAAATTCACCAAATTTCCATTTTTTTTTCACAAACGCAAGTTATATGAATTCTATTTTACCACTAACATGAAGTACAATATGTCACGAGAAAACATTGTCAGAATCACCAAGATCCATGGAAGCGTTCCAGAGTTATTACCTCATAAAGGGACAGTGGTCAGAATTGTTAAAATTGGCCTGGTCATTAATGTGCAAACCACCCTTGGGGGTCAAGGGGTTAATGATGGCCCCATAAGATGCTTTATTCAAAAATATGCCTCATATAATGCTGCATAAAGGTTAACGATGGCCCCATAAGATGCTCTATTTTAAAATATACCCCATATAATGCTGCGATTATAAAAAACAAAAACCATACTCCCCTACCATCGCTGCCCGCTGCTCCTCAGCGTTGCTGGCTCTCTGCAGTGACTGTTCAGGCAGTCATCGGGCCCTCTGACCTGAAAGTCACAGCCAGAAGATGCGGAAGACACAGCGCGGCGGTGGAACGGGGACAGGTGAATATCGCATGGTTTACCCTCCTCCAGTCCTACTCACCCTCCTGGCGTTGCATATCCGTCCCTGCATCTCGGGCACCGGCATCTCTCTTCCTGTCTTCCTTCCTGTGCTGAGCGATCAGTGATACTGCTCATTAAAGCAATGAATATGCGCTCCACGCCTATGGGAGCGGAGACGCGTGCATATTCATTACTTTAATGAGCTGTACCACGTGACCGCTCAGCACTGGAAGGAAGACAGGAAGAGAGATGCCGGCGCCCGAGATGCAGGAACTGATATGCAGCGATGACACCAGGAGGGTGAGTATGATGTCTTCTGCTCCCCAACTGGCAATTACTCATGTATAAGCCAAGATGGGAGTTTTCAGCACAAAAAAATGTGCTGAAAGTCTCGGCTTATACACAAGTATATACGGTAATTTATGCAAATTCCAGTCCTGGCTGGAAGAAGTGATGGCGGTCTGCGCTGGATGAAAAGCAAAGATGTAGAACTTCAAGTAGAGAAGTCACCGGGGAGTCAGTGTGTTCCATGTACACTGACTCCATACACTGTATAATATGTACACAACTACTGTGCATAGTGTCATTGGTGATCACTGTTTTGCCTGCACATTGACAATATATACAGCGCTTGTGTGTATATAATGTCACTGGTGATCAGTATTACCTGTATATTGACACTATATACCGAGATCCGGTGTACAAGGTCACTGGTGATCACTTACTTCTAACAACACTATATACAGAGCTCAAGTGTATAAGGTCACTCATAAGCACTGTATTACCTGTACACTGACACTACAGTGGGTACGGAAAGTATTCAGAACCCTTTCAATTTTCACTCTGTTTCATTGCAGCCATTTGGTAAATTCAAAAAGTTCATTTTTTTCTCATTAAATGTATAGTCTGCGCCCCATCTTGACTTAAATGCAGAAATTTTTGCAAATTTATTAAAAAAGAAAAACTGAAATATCACATGGTCATAAGTATTCAAACTCTTTGCTCAGACAATCATATTTAAGTCACATGCTGTCCATTTCCTTGTGATCCTCCTTGAGATGGTTCTACTCCGTCATTGGAGTCAAGCTGTGTTCAATTAAACCGACAGAATTTGATTTGTAAAGGCGTGTACACATCTGTCTATATAAGACCTCACAACTCACAGTGCATGTCAGATCAAATGAGAATCCTGAGGTCAAAGGAACTGGCCTCAAAAAAACTAACTTTCACCCAACTGCTATGCACAGCTATCGCCCCATATCACTGCTCCCGTTTGCTTCCAAACTCCTTGACCAGAATGTTCATGCTCAACTTTCCTCCCACCTCTCATCTGTCTCCTTGACAACCTCCAATCTGGCTTCTGCCCCCACCAGTCCACCGAAACTGCCCTAATCAAAATTACTAATGACTTATTCACAGCCAAAGCTAACAGACAGTTCTCCATCCTCCTCCTTCTCGACCTGTCCTCTGCCTTCGAAACAGTAAACCACTGCCTACTGCTACAGATTCTTTCTTCCCTTGGCATCCAAGACCTTGCCGACAGCACATTTAGCGTTTCCCACTCCCACACTACCTTCTCATCCCGCCTTCTCTCTGTTGGAGTCCCTCAAGGCTCTGTCCGGGGGCCCCTACTTTTTTTCCATCTATAGCCTTGGCCTATGACAACTCAAAGTCCCTTGGCTTCCAGTACCACCTGTATGTGGACGACACTCAGATCTACCTCTCTGGCCCAGATGTCACCTCTCTGCTTTCCAGAATCGAAGAGTGTCTATCAGCCATATCCTCCTTCACTTCTCGCTTTATAAAACTCAATGTCGCCTCCAACTCAAAAATATTGAAGGAAGACTTTAAGTCCATCTAGTTCAACCCATATCCTATCCTAACTTGCCCTAACATGTTGATCCAGAGGAAGGCAAAAAAAACCCAAGTGGCAAACAGTTAGCTTCACATTGGGGAAAAAATTCCTTCCCAACTCCACATACGGCAATCAGACTAGCTCCCTATTGAGGAAACACTTAGCTAAACTAAATTAATTCAAGTTTCCAGGTCCAGATGAATTACACCTCAGAGTACTGAAGGAGATAGCAGAAGAAATTTTTTTAACCCCTCTCCATAATCTTTGAAAATTCTTTGCGAACAGGAGAAGTCACAGAAGACTGGAGAAGAGCAAATGTTGTTCCTATCTTCAAAAAGGGGAAGAAGGAGGACCCAGGCAACTATAGGCCGGTGAGTCTGACTTCTATACCAGGAAAGATCTTTGAACAAATTATTAAACAACATGTATGTAAGTACCTGGATAAGAATGAAGTGATTAAACAGAATGGGAGGAGACACAGATTAGATATTAGAAAAAACTTTTTGACAGAGTGATCAATGAGTGGAACAGGCTGCCACGAGAGGTGGTGAGTTCTCTGTCAATAGAAGTCTTCAAACAGAGGCTGGAAAGACATCTTTCTGGCATGATTTAGCGAATCCTGCTTGGAGCAGGGGGTTGGACTAGATAGCCCAGGAGGTCCCTTCCAACTCTACGATTCTATGACCTGTCTCTTCCCCATTATCCGGTAAAGTGTAAGTTTGCAAGAACAAGGTCCTCTCCCCTCTGTACCTGTCTGTCATTGTAAAGTTGTTTACTGTAAACGATATCTATAACTTTGTATGTAATCCCTTCTCATGTACAGCACCATGGAATTAATGGTGCTATATAAATAAATAATAACTGGCCATAACTGACCAAAGACAGAATTGTGACAAGGCACACATCTGGCCAAGGTTACAAAAGAATTTCTGCAGTATTCAAGGTTCCTAAGAGCACAGTGGCCTCCATAATCCTTAAATGGAAGAAGTTTGAGACCATCAGAAGTCTTCCTAGACCTGGCAGTCCAGCCAAACTGGGCAATCGTGAGAGAAGAACCTTGGTGAGAGAGGTAAAGAAGAACCCCAAGATCACTGTGGCTGAGTTCCACAGATGCAGTAGGGAGATGGGAGAAAGTTCCACAAAGTCAACTATTACTGCAGCCCTCCACCAGTCGGGCCTTTATGGCAGAGTGGCCCAAGGGAAAGACATATGAAAGCCTGCATAGAGTTTGTTAAAAAAAAAAACATATGAAGGACTCCCAGACTATGAGAAATAAGATTCTCTTGTCTGATGGGACAAAGATAGAACTTTTTGGTGATAATTCTAAGCAGTATGTGTGGAGAAAACCAGGCACTGCTCATCACCTGCCCAATACTATCCCAACAGTGAAAGATGCTGGTGGTAGCATCATGCTATGGGGGTGTTTTTCAGCTGCAGGGGCAGGACGACTGGTTGCAATTGAAGGAAACATGAATGCAGCCAAGTACTGAGATATCCTGGATGAAAACCTCTTCCACCAGAGTGCTCTGGACCTCAGACTTGGCCGAAGGTTCACCTTCCAACAAGACAATGACCCTAAGCACACAGCTAAAACAAAGGAGTGGCTTCAGAACAACTCTGCGACCATTATTACCTAGCCCAGCCAAAGTCCTGGCCTAAACCCAAATGAGCATCTCTGGAAAGACCTGAAAATGCCTGTCCACCAATGTTCACCATCCAATCTGATGGAACTGGAGAGCATCTGCAAGGAAGAATGGCAGAAGATACCCAAATCCTAGTGTGAAAAACTTGCTGCATCATTCCCAAGAAGACTTATTGCTGTATTAGCTCAAAAGAGTGTTGCTACTCAATACTGAGCAAAGGGTCTGAATACTTATGACCATGTGATATTTCAGTTTTTCTTTTTTAATAAAAATGCAACAATTTCTACATCTTTTTTGTCAAGATGGGGTGCAGACTGTACATTAATGAGAAAAAAATGAACTTTTTTGAATATACCAAATGGATGCAATGAAACAAAGAGTGAAAAATTTAAAAGGATCTGAATACTTTCCGTACCCACTGTACATTCAGAAGTGCTGTGCATACTGTCACCATAGCTGCTTGTACGTGGTATTATTCTGTCACTGTATGATGGTAATATGTGGTCTGGTCTTGGTGTGGCAGTAATTGTTCCTCGTGTGCGGTACTATTCGGTCAACATGTGGTGGTAACAGTGTGAAGGAATTTGTCAATTGTTCATTATTGGTCATTTTAAAAATGCATGATACTCATTCCTTTAAAGAAAAATAAATAAAAATAAATATAAAATTCTTGAAAGTATGTAACCGAGTAAGGTCAAAAACATCAATTATTTTTTCAAGGAGCCTTACAAAAATGTAGATATAGAATATAAAAGCTAAACCTTTATTAAAGCCTTGATTAAAGACAAAATAACCAAACAAAAACACAAACAACCATGTCACCCACTAAAACCCTACAAGGGGATCCTGATATCAAACTGCCTAGCAGCGGAGGTTGGCACCCTAAACATGATCGAGACTGGCGTCCCCACTCAACGACGGCTGTACCCTATAGCTCCTAAATGACCCTGGATAGGTGCAGCATGCGGTCACTCAATTAACCAGGAAAGGAGTGTATAGGGGTTGCCAAAAATGTAGTTGGGTAGGCAACAATAGAAAACATGGATTTTTATGAGTACTCACCGTAAAATCCTTTTCTCCGAGACGCTCATTGGGGGACACAGATACTGTGGGTGTATGCTTCTGCCGCTTGGAGGCTGACACTAAATGAAAAAAAGAGGTTAGCTCCTCCTCCGCAGTATACACCCTTGCCCCTATTGCGGGCGGAAATCAGTTTGGTGCCAAAGCAGTAGGAGGACAACAAATCAGTCTTAATACAGGTACAACATTTCCAAAGGAAAACACCACCCTTATATAAAATAAGTAAACACATTCATTTAAACAAGGGCCAACTGGCTAATAGGGTGGGTGCTGTGTCCCCCAGTGAGCGTCTCGGAGAAAAGGAGTTTACGGTGAGTACACACAAAAATCCATGTTTCTCCTTCGTCTCATTGGGGGACACAGATACTGTGGGACGTCCTAAAGAAGTCCCTGGGTGGGAGATTAACTCACCGATCCAAGCTACATGCACCTCCTGTTTAAAGGTGCGCCACCGTTGCTTGGAGAATCCCTCTACCCAGGCTCGCATCCGCCGAGGCCTGAGCATGGATATTATGTTTAGCAAATGTGTGCAGGCTGGACCAGGTTGCTGCCTTGCAAACCTGTTCCGTCGAAGCCTGATGCCGAAGCGCCCAAGAGGCGCTCACCGCCCGGGTAGAGTGCGCTCTGATCCCTGCTGGAATCGGCGTGCCTCTAATGTGGTAGGACTCCTGAATAGTCAAACGAATCCATCTGGCTATGGTCGACTTTGAGGCAGCGAGTCCCTTCCTGAGCTCTTCAGGGAGCACGAACAGCGTGTCCGTCTGACGAAAGGGTGCTGTCCGCGACACGTACCTCCGGAGGGCTCTTACCAGATCTAACGTGTGAAGAGCCTTTTTCCACACGGTGCACCGGTGCTGGACAAAATGAAGGCAAAACAACATCTTCATTAATGTGAAAAAGAGGACACGACCTTACGGCAGAAAAGGAGGGGCTGGTCTGAGGACCACCTTCTACTTATGGAAAGTGAGGAACGGAGCTCGACAGGATAGAGCCACCAGCTCTGAAACCCGCCTGATAGAAGTGCTGGCCACTAGGGGAACAACTTTCCAGGAAAGGTACCTCAAAGAGATATCCTGAAGCGGTTCCAATGGAGCCTCCTGCAGAACACTTAGGACCATGTTAAGAACCCATGCGTCCATCGGCGCCTTATAGGGAGGTATCAAGTGGAACACTCCCCGGATGAAAAGTCTTCACCTGCAAATTAATAATAATAATAATTATTATTATTTTTATATAGTGCTAACATATTCCGCAGCGCTTTACAGTTTGCACACATTTTCACTTTCATCACTGTCCCCGATGGGGCTCACAATCTAAATTCCCTATCAGTATGTCTTTGGAGTGTGGGAGGAAACCGGAGTGCCCGGAGGAAACCCACGCAAACACGGGGAGAACATACAAACTCCTTGCAGATGTTGTCCTTGGTGGGAATTGAACCCAGGACCCCAGCGCTAACCACTGAGCCACCGTGCTGCCCGTTGGTAGCAACCCTGCACTGTAACAGGACGGATAAGGCCGACATTTGTCTCCTGCGGAAACCTGGGACAAAATCCGAGTCTAATGCTCTACCGACTGAGCTATCTGGATTCTCTGAGCCCGACTGGAGAAAAACCAAGATGTTGGGGATTGAGAATCTTAGCGGAGAAACACCGCGGCCTCGACATCAAGCAAAGAACACCTTCCAGGTGTGGTGGTAAATTCATAATGAAGCAGGCCTCCGGGCGCTAATCGTTGTAGCGACCACCTTGCTCCCGAACCCTGCCTGGGTTAGAATCCAAGATTCAACGGCCCTGCCGTCAAACACAGGGTCCCTGAGTTCGGGTGGAACATCGGCCCTTGAGACGGCGCCCAGGAACGTCGGCGAGCAGCTGCCTTAGATCTGCGTACCAAGCTCGAAAGGGCCAGTCTGGGGCCAGGAGAATCGCCGGCCCCCTTCCATCTTGATCCCTTTGCTGACTCTCGGGAGTGGTGGCAGTGGGGGAAATAGATATGGGAGGCGAAACTGGTTCCATGGCAGACCCAACGCGTCCACCGCGAATGCCTGCGGGTCCCTGGCCTGAGCGACATATGTGGGCACCTTGACATTCACTCTGGAAGTCATCAGGTCCACATCCGGAGCTCCCCACAGTTGACAAATCTGCTGAAGAACTTTGGGATGTAGAGACCACACAGCCGAAATCACCAAGTGGTTTGCTTCGGCCCACTGAAGAACGTGCCCCACCTCGCGCATGATTGCTCTGCTGCGGGTGCCCCCCTGACGAATTATGTAAACCACCGCCATGGCGTTGTCCGATGGAATCCGGACGGGGCGGCCTGCTAGAAAGTGATGAAACTTCTGCAGAGCCAGCCAAATTGCTCGTATCTCCAATAAGTTGATCGGGAGGCATGCCTCCTGTGGCGACCACCGTTTCTGGGTTGTGTGGTGGCGAAACACCGCTCCCCAACCGAGGCGACTGGCGTCAACTGTCATTATCAGCCCATGACCTGGGGGGAAAGGTTTCCCCTGGGCCAGAGAGGAACTGGTTATCCACCATCTGAGCGACTGCCTGACTTGAGAGGACAGTTGGCACCGCCGATCGAGCATGAAAGGATTCTTGTCTCAGGCTGATACGAGGCGTGCTGCAGGGGGTGAAGGATGGAACTGGACGAAAGGTATCGCTTCCATTGCTGCCACCATTTTCCCTAGGATCCTCATCGCGGATCGGATGGTATGAGGGACTGATTGGCGTAGTGTCCGGACTCCCTGCCGGAGACTAGCGCCTTTTCCTGAGGGAGAATTACCAACCCTCGGCAAGTGTCGAAGATCATTCCTAGGAAGGAGATTCTCTGAGCTGGAACAAGGGATGATTTCTTTGCATTGACCAACCATCTAAGCGGCAAGAGTATCTAGCGTGATGTTGACACCTTCCTCACATGCCCGTATTGACGGGCCCTTGACCAAGAGGTCGTCCAGATAAGGCAATACGACTATGCCTTGAGAATGCAGTGTGGCCCTGACAATTGCCATAACCTTTGTGAACACTTTGGGAGCCGTGGCTAGCCCGAAGGGTAGCGCTACGAACTGAAAATGTTGAACGCTGATGGTGAAGCGTAGAAGCCTCTGATGAGGAAAAAGCCGGATTACTTACCGGTAATGCTCTTTTAAGGAGTCCACGACAGCACCCACTTGGAGAGAGGTATCCGCCCATAGGAACAGGAAACCTACAGAGATAAAAGAGGGCGGTCCGCCTCTCCTCCTCAGTTGGATTTCAGAGTACTCGGAGGACCGTCAATTATTAGGCCATTATTCAGTATTCTAACTTTATTAATTTTACATCTAAGAAGGTGTATATACATTGTGTTAACTTCTAGGGAGGTAGTGAACGGGTGCTGTCGTGGACTCATTAAAAGAGCATTACCGGTAAGTAATCCGGCTTTTTACTCTTCGCCACGACAGCACCCACTTGGAGAGACTTTCAGAGACCTTCACCTGGGAGGGACCGCTCTACCAAAGGCTAGGTCAGATGAGCATGATAAATCAAGCCTATAGTGATTATAAAAGGTAGAGGGTGTAGACCAAGTTGCAGCCTTACATATAGACTCGATTGCAACGTCTCCTCTCTCTGCCCAAGAGGAAGCCATAGCTCTGGCGGAATGTGCCCTGATACCTTCCGGAGGATCTTCATTGCTCTCAGAGTATGCCAGACCGATCGCGTCTCTGATCCACCTAGACAGAGTACCCCTTGTGACCTCGTATGCCTTTCTTTGGCCCTGGAAGGAAACAAATAGAGCCCTACTCTTCCTCCAGCTGCTAGATCTCTCGATGTATTGTAATACTGCTCTTCTAACGTCTAGTGTATGGAACTTTTCTTCTTCTGGAGTAGAAGGGTTACTGAAAAATGAAGGGAGGTGGATCTCTTGTGACCTATGAAACTTCCCTGCTACTTTTGGTAAGTATGAAGGGTCTGGTTTTAATATTAATTGATCCTGGAATGTCAACAGAAAAGGGGGTTCTATTGAGAGCGCTTGTATGTCGCTAACTCTTCTGGCTGAGGTTAGTGCAACTAGTAGTACTGCCTTGAGAGATAGGTGCTTAAGGGATATTGAGTTTAATGGTTCAAAGGGGGGACGTGTAAGGGCCTCTAGTACCAGATTCAAGTCCCAAGGAGGAACCCTAGGTATGTGTGCCGGTTCGCTCCTCTCACAGGCCGAGATGAATCTGGCTATCCATCTATTGCCTGCCACGTTATAACTATAGAGGGCTCCTAGACCAGACACCTGGACTTTTAGTGTGTTAACAGATAGTCCTAATTCTATCCCTTTATGTAGAAACTCTAGGATTGATGTTACTGGAATTTCTCTAGAGTCGGGAGCTGTGTGAAACTCTAGGAATTTCCTCCATACTCTAGTGTATATTTTTGTTGTAGCCAATTTTTGACTCTGCAGGAGAGTATGGACTAACCCTTCCGTGAATCCTCTTGCTCTTAACATTTCCCTTTCAAGTTCCAAGCCGTCAAGTGGAGGTTGTCCACCTGAGGATGGAAGAATGGTCCCTGCGAGAGGAGCTTGGGGATTGAAGGAAGCACCCAAGGGTCTGTCACTGACATTGCCTGGAGGCAAGAGAACCATGGCCTCCTGGGCCAGAATGGTGCTATCAAGATTATCCGCGCCTTCTCTGCTCTGATCTTCCTGATCACCTGCAGTAGTAGTATGATTGGGGGAAAGGCATATGCTAGTTTGAACTGCCATGGGGCCTGGAGAGCATCCAGAATTTCCGGACTGTCTGTCACGTTCAAAGAGGCGAATCTTCGCACCTGCCTATTCTCCCTGGTGGCGAAGAGATCTATTTGGGGAAGACCCCATATTGTCACAATGCGTGTTAATATTTGCCGGCTCAGGCACCACTCTCCTTGCCGTAGTGTATGACGGCTTAGAAAGTCTGCTTCCGAATTGTCTCTCCCTCTTATGTGGAGGGCCGAGAGAGACAAAAAATGTTTTTCGGCTAAAGACAAGATCTTTTTTGCGGAAGACATTAATGTGACTGATCGAGTCCCACCTTGCCTGTTCAGATATGCGACCACTGTGGTGTTGTCTGAAAGGATCCTCACGTTTTCTCCTTGTAACTGTGGAAGAAAATGATATAATGCATGACTAACCGCCTTTAGGTCTTTCAAGTTTGAAGAATCCTGATCCTCACTTATATTCCACAGGCCTTGGGAAAAGGAGCTTCCCATATGAGCTCCCCATCCTGTGGGGCTGGCGTCGGTAGTAATTATACGGGAGGGTGTTATTACCCAAGGTACTCCTCCCGATAGGTTATCCTCCTTTAGCCACCATGCTAGGGAGGTCAGTACTGTCTGAGATAAGGTAATTTTCTTCGTCAAATTCCCACGGTCATGGGTCTCCTCCAAGAGAATTTGATGCTGTAATTCCCTCGTGTGGAACTGGGCCCACCGAACTGCCGGGATGCAGGAAGTAAGGGACCCCAGGAGGGACACTGCATCCCTTAAGGATATGTGTGGATTGTCTATTCCTATCCTGACCTTCATTTTAATTGCTGTAATCTTTACCAGTGGCAGCAGACATTTTTGGTTTATGGAATCTAGTTGGAGACCCAGGAGGAATGAACCGACTGTGGCTCGATTCTGGACTTCTTGAAGTTTATTATCCACCCAAGAGCCAGTAGGGACAAGATTGCATCAGCAACTCGTTTATTATATTGTCGAGCTGAATTCCCTGTTATCAAAAAGTCATCCAAATAGGGTACTTTCAGTGTGTCCTTCTGGAGTAAGAAGGCCATCACTTCCAGCATCACCTTTGTAAAGACTCGTGGTGCAATGGAAAGGCCGAATGGCATGGCTGTGAACTGGAGATGTTGCATGGTGCCATAAAGGAAGACCACCACTCTGAGGTATTTCTGATATCTGTAATGGATGGGGAGATGATAATAAGCATCTTTCAGATCCAGGCCTGCCATCATACAATTGGGGAAGAGGAGCTTAATTGCCGATCTAATGGATTCCATTTTAAATTTATGATTTATTATAAATGAATTTAGCCTCCTCAGATTGATTATCGTCCTGAATGAGCCATCTGGTTTAGGTATCAGAAAAAGAGGGGAGTAAAATCCTCTACCTTCCTGTCCTTTAGGCACATGGACCAAAACTTTTTTGTCCAGCAAACTGAGGATCTCAGTCTCTAGGGCCCGCTGTTGGATTGGCGGGCTGAGAGATGTTATGATGACTGAGTTACAGGGTACGTTATGGAATTCTATCTTTAACCCGTCCCTAATAATGCCCAGGACCCAAGGGCTGAAAAATGCAGCAAAGCGGTCTATAGGAGCGCTAAAGGAGAAGCAGAAACCATAAAAAAGGTTTTAAAAATCAGCTTTATTTCTTCCTCCAATACCCACAACATGTTTCCACGGTCACAGCCGTCTTCCTCAGGTGGAATCACTTATTTTTCTTTCCTTGAGGCTAGCGGCAGGAGCAGCTTGGAGGGCAGCCGCTTGCGGGAGGGCCTGCGGTTTTTTCGGCGACGCTGAGAAGCTCCAGGACCTTTGGTATCGCACTTACGGCTGTGGCCGGCTACAAGATATATCCGGAAGCCGGTGAGAGAAGGACCGAACAGGAGAGCGGAAGTTGCAGACAGCCATGTGCAGTGCCCTCCTGGGGTGAGAGGACACGCTCCCCACCCACTACTAACGTTCACACTGTGGTTGTGCAAGGGTGGCACAACCCTCTAAGGTGAGCACCCTGTTCATTTAGTTAGGGAAATTGATTTTAATACAGGTACACTCATTGCGCCTCTTTATTTTTTCCTCAGGACCCAAGGGCTGGCTGTAATTTTCTCCCATTCCTGAAGAAAAAATTTTAGTCTCCCCCCTACTGGAGGGACTGGCTCCTTAGCTCCTATCCCTGCGGAAGGAGGATCCTCTAAACATGGCACCTTTGCCCTTTTCTTCCTTCGTGGCCCAGCGATTTTGATTTTCTGCTGGTCTTCCTCTACCAAATGGTCGTTTCCTAAACGCCCTCCTATAAAATGGGAGAGAGGGGTTAGGGAACCCTTTTTTCCTTTCCTTTGCCTTAGTGAGGATTTCATCTATGGCTTTCCCAAACAAAAACTCACCCTCACAAGGTATGGCACAAAGTTTTGCCTTGGATTGGGTGTCACTTCTCCAGCTTTTAAGCTACAGGCTACGTCTGGCGTTAAGTAAGCCTGCTGTTCTGACTGCCATACGTAATGAATCAGCAGAAGCATCCGCTATATACGCAGCTGCGCCACGTATTAGTGGTATAGCGGCTCGTAGCTTGTCCCTGGAGATCTTTTGGTCTATTTGCTGGTCTAGTTGATCAATCCAGACCAGCATAGAACGAGCTGTGCAGGTACTAGCTAGTGTCGGTAGCTGCCTCCCATGCCCTTTTTAGTGAGGCATCAGCTTTTCGGTCCAGTGGGTCTTTTAGAGTCCCCGCGTCCTCTACTGGTAAGGCCGACTGTTTTGAGGCAGAGGCGACTGCTGCATCCACTTTCGGGACCTTAGACCATGTTGCCAATTCCTCGTCGCTGAAGGGGTACCTTCTTTTTGAGGCCGAGGGAAGATAACCTCTCTGGTCCTGCTTCTCCCATTCCTTTTTAATCAGAGCTTTTATAGCTGATATAACAGGAAAAGCTCTCCTCTTTCTATCTGTTAGCCCTGCAAACATAATTTCTTGTGTTTGCGGCTCATTTGTCTCCGTGCATCCCATGGTGTTCCTCACGGATTTAACCAAGTTGTCCATGTTATCTAATGGAAAACAAGTACGCCCCTCCATATCAGAGGAAGATGATGATGTGAATGCATTGGAACTGTCAGAGACTATTGCTTCGTCCTCATCAGTGTCTAAGCTAACCGTGGTTGGCTTGTTAGTCTTAGTATTTATAGGTATGCTAGACTGGGTTAGGGCCTGTAATTCCTCTCTTATTATAGCCCTTATGTCTGTGGCGGATGTCGATGCCTGTTTTGCAGTTTCATTAATGCATTTTTTGCATAGCCTTTTTGTGTAAGAGTCCGGTAGGGAACGTGTACAGAGGGCACATTACCTATTTTTTTATTTTTCCTTTCTCTTAGCCTGAGGTGGAGACATAGTGAAGGAGAGAGGGAGAGAGAGAGAAAGAGATATTTATCAGCTTGATAGGCAGAGAGTCGTCCACTCACCCAGAGAAGCTGTAGGTGCCACCTCAGGAGGCTGAGAAGGAGGCTTGTTGGCATGGCTTCTGTCCGAGGAATCACGGCATGAGTGATCCTTGGCCGCTGTATCACCTGCCTGGGGATGCGTGTCCTGTCTTGGGGAAGACATGTTTGCACGCCATATCCATATCCCCCAAGTTTTTTATATGCCCCTTCATTACCCCGGTACCTCCCCCTCCAGGTGCGCCTCGTATCAGGAGCGACTAATTAATATGCATCCGGCCCAGAATACAGCCGCCGGCGCTAAGTAAATTAAACAGTCTTCCTTTTTTTTTTTTTTTGGAGGGGGCAGGGAGCGCTCCTTCATGATTGTAGTCTCGCGTGTCTTCCTGAAGCCGCGCGTGCGCCCTGTGGAGTCGGTAAGCCAAACCTGCGACTCCGGACTCATCAATTTCCCTTACACCGACTCCAACTCCAACTCCACGACTCCCACACATATTGCTTATATTTAAGTGAAAAATTTATTGTAGTACAATGTGAACCTCAGACATATAATCATTTTTATGATCCAATAATCAAGATATTTAGATAGAACAGAAAATATATTTATTGGAATACAACTTTAGAACACTAAAAACAATAAATTGTAACTAGATTTGTATTTCATGAAGGAAGTACAGATAGTGGTTTGAAATCGTACCCGGCTGCCCCTTTAAGAGAGACTTGGCTGCTGCCCCTGCAAGACTTTCAACTCAGGATCCGTTTTAAATGTGGGTGCCTCTCAGGGGCCACTTTGGCCTCAGGGTCTGATTTGGTGGGTGGGGCCCCTCAGGATCCGATTCGGTGGCCTGGGCTCCTCAGGATTTGAATTAGTGGCCGGGATTCCTCATGGTCCAATTTTGTGGGTGGGGCCCCTCAGGGTCTGATTTTGTGGGTGTGGCCTCTCAGGGTCCGATTTTGTGGGTGTGGCCCCTCAGGGTCCGATTTTGTGGCCGGGGCCCCTCAGGGTCCGATTTTGTGGCCGGGGCCCCTCAGGGTCTGATTTCGTGGTTGGCGCCCCTCAGGGCCCGATTTCGTGGCCGGGGCCGCTCAGGGTCCGATTTTGTGGCCGGGGCCCTTCAGGTTCCGATTTTGTGGCCGGGGCCCCTCAGGGTCCGATTTTGTGGTTGGGACCCCTCAGGGTCCGATTTTGTGGTTGGGGCCCCTCAGGGTCTGATTTTGTGGCCGGGTCTACTCAGGGTCCGATTTTGTGGGTGGATCCCCCTGGGTCCATTTTGGTGGGCGGGGCCCTTCAGGGTCCGTTTTTGGTGGGCGGGGCCCTTCAGGGTCTGTTTTTGGTGGGCGGGGCCACTCTGGGTCCGATTTGGAGGCCAGGGTGGCTCAGCCTCCGATTTTAAGGCCGGGGTGGCTCAGCCTCCGATTTGGAGCCTGGGGTCACTCAGCTTTCGATTTGGCGAGTCGGCCCTTTAAGACTCATTTCGGTGCGGCGGCCCTTTAAGAATCACTTTGGCGCTTCGACCCTTTAAGAGCCAGTTTGGCTCACTGGGCTTCTAAATCCACTTTGGCGGACATTCTCTCTCAGGGGCATGTGTCATGTGATGAAGCTAGATTTGCATTTGTGCTGTGGGTTTCGCTTTAAGAGCTGATATTATGTGGCAGAAGCTCTGTTCTGGAGATGTCATGTGACGTTCGTAGGCGTTGGCATAGTAACTGGTTCTGCCTGCGCATATCAATGAGCTCAACTGCCATTTCAATCGCCTCAGGGCACGTTTTGCCATTTCCCCATTCAAATGCATTGAGACAATTCATTCCAATGACGGGAAAAAAAAATTTCTAACGCAAATTGCGCAAAAACTACAAATCTGATCGACACGAAAAATACTTGGCACACCTCTCATGGACGCTGGCTTCGAAACGACACCTCAACGGAGTCTGTGCGTGTAGCGGTTTGGGCCGCATTAATTGCGGAAATCAACTTAATAATAATAATAATAAGAAGAAGAACTAGATGTGTATTTCCTGAAGGAAGTACAGATAGTTATTTGAAATGGTGCCCGGGCTGCCCGTTTGAGACTTGCCTGCTGCCCCTGCAAGACTTTGGCCTCAGGGTCCGATTTTGTGGCCGGGGGCCCGTGAGGGTCCGATTTTGTGGCCGGGGCCCCTCAGGGTCCGATTTTGTGGTTGGGGCCCCTCAGGGTCCGATGTTGTGGTTGGGGCCCCTCAGGGTCCGATGTTGTGGGCGGGGCCCGTGAGGGTCCGATGTTGTGGGCGGGGCCCGTGAGGGTCCGATGTTGTGGGCGGGGCCCGTGAGGGTCCAATTTGGTGGGCGGGGCCCGTGAGGGTCCAATTTGGTGGGCGGGGCCCGTGAGGGTCCAATTTGGTGGGCGGGGCCCGTGAGGGTCCAATTTGGTGGGCGGGGCCCGTGAGGGTCCAATTTGGTGGGCGGGGCCACTCTGGGTCCAATTTGGTGGGCGGGGCCACTCTGGGTCCAATTTGGTGGGCGGGGCCACTCTGGGTCCAATTTGGTGGGCGGGGCCACTCTGGGTCCAATTTGGTGGGCGGGGCCACTCTGGGTCCAATTTGGTGGGCGGGGCCACTCTGGGTCCAATTTGGTGGGCGGGGCCACTCTGGGTCCAATTTGGTGGGCGGGGCCACTCTGGGTCCAATTTGGTGGGCGGGGCCACTCTGGGTCCAATTTGGTGGGCAGGGCCACTCTGGGTCCAATTTGGATGCCAGGGTGGCTCAGCCTCTTTTTTGTAGGCCAGGGTCTATCAGCCTCCGATTTGGAGCCTTGGGTCACTCAGCTTTCGACTTGGCGCGCCGGCCCTTTAAGACTCATTTTGGTGCGCCGGCTCTTTAAGAATCACTTTGGCGCGTCGGCCCTTTAAGCCTCACTGGGCTTCTAAATCCACTTTGGCGCACATTCTCTCTCAGGGGCATGCGTCATGTGATGAAGCTAATTTGCATTTGTGCTGTGGGTTTTGCTTTAAGAGCTGATATTATGTGGCAGAAGCTCTGTCTTGGAGAGGTCATGCGACGTTCGTAGGCGTTGGCATAGTAACTGGGTCTGCCTGCGCATATCAATGAGCTTAACTGCCGTTTCAATCGCCTCAGGGCATGTTTTGCCATTTCCCATTCAAATGCATTCAGACAGTGCATTCCAATGACGGGAAAAAAAATTTTCAAACGCAAATTGCGCAAAAACTACAAAACCGATCGACACGAAAAATACTTAGCACACCTCTCATGGACGCTGGCTTTGAAACGACACCTCAACGGAGTCTGTGCGTGTAGCGGTTCGGGCCGTATTAATTGCGGAAATCAACTTCATAATAACTACTAGATGTGTATTTCCTGAAGGAAGTACAGATAGTGGTTTGAAATGGTGCCCGGGCTGCCCCTTTAAGAGAGACTTGCCTGCTGCCCCTGCAAGACTTACAACTCAGGATCCGTTTTAAGTGTGGGTGCCTCTCAGGGGCCACTTTGGCCTCAGGGTCTGATATGGTGGGTGGGGCCCCTCAGGATCCGATTCGGTGGCCTGGGCTCCTCAGGGTTTGTATTTGTGGGCGGGGCCCCTCAGGGTCCGATTTTATGGGCGGGGCCCCTCAGGGTCCGATTTTGTGGCTGGGGCCCCTCAGGGTCCGATTTGGTGGACGGGGCCACTCTGGGTCCGATTTGGTGGACGGGGCCACTCTGGGTCCGATTTGGTGGACGGGGCCACTCTGGGTCCGATTTGGTGGACGGGGCCACTCTGGGTCCGATTTGGTGGACGGGGCCACTCTGGGTCCGATTTGGTGGACGGGGCCACTCTGGGTCCGATTTGGTGGACGGGGCCACTCTGGGTCCGATTTGGTGGACGGGGCCACTCTGGGTCCGATTTGGTGGACGGGGCCACTCTGGGTCCGATTTGGTGGACGGGGCCACTCTGGGTCCGATTTGGTGGACGGGGCCACTCTGGGTCCGATTTGGTGGACGGGGCCACTCTGGGTCCGATTTGGTGGACGGGGCCACTCTGGGTCCGATTTGGTGGACGGGGCCACTCGGAGTCTGATTTGATGGGCTGTGCCACTCTGGGTCTGATTTTTTGAGCGGGGCCACACTGGGTCCGATTTGGAGGCCAGGGTGGCTCAGCCTCCGATTTGGAGGCTGGGGTGGCTCAGCCTCCGATTTGGAGGCCGGGGTGGCTCAGCCTCCGATTTGGAGGCCGGGGTGGCTCAGCCTCCGATTTGGAGGCAGGGGTCACTCAGCTTTCGATTTGGCGCGCCGGCCCTTTAAGACTCATTTCGGTGCGCCGGCCCTTTAAGAATCACTTTGGCACATCGTCCCTTTAAGAGCCAGGGTGGCTCACTGGGCTTCTAAATCCACTTTGGCGCATTCTCTCTCAGGGGCATGCGTCATGTGATGAAGCTAGATTTGCATTTGTGCTGTGGGTTTCGCTTTAAGAGCTGATATTATGCGGCAGAAGCTCTGTCCTGGGGGCGTCATGTGACGTTCGTAGGCGTTGGCATAGTAACTGGGTTTGCCTGCACATATCAATGAGCTCAATTGCCATTTCAATCGCGTCAGGGCACGTTTTGTCTATGGCAAAATTTCCCCATTCAAATGCATTGAGACAATTCATTCCAATGACGGGAAAAAAAAAATTTCTATCGCAAATTGCGCAAAAACTACAAATCCCATCGACACGAAAAATACTTAGCACACCACTCATGGACCCTGGCTTCGAAACGACACCTCAACGGAGTCTGTGCGTGTAGCGGTTCGGGCCGCATTAATTGCGGAAATCAACTGAATAGTAATAATAATACTAGATGTGTATTTCCTGAAGGAAGTACAGATAGTGGTTTGAAATGGTGCCCGGGCTGCCCCTTTAAGAGAGACTTGCCTGCTGACTCTGCAAGACTTTCAACTCAGGATCCGTTTTAACTGTGAGTGCCTCTCAGGGGCCACTTTGGCCTTAGGGTCTGATTTGGTGGGTGGGGCCCCTCAGGATCCGATTCCTTGGCCTGGGCTCCTCAGGGCTTGAATTGTTAGCGGGGATCCCTCAGGCTCTGATTTTGTGGGTGGGGCCCCTCAGGGTCCGATTTTGTGGGTGGGGCCCCTTAGGGTCTGATTTGGTGGGTGGGGCCCCTCAGGATCCGATTCCATGGCCTGGGCTCCTCAGGGCTTGAATTGTTAGCGGGGATCCCTCAGGCTCCGATTTTGTGGGTGGGGCCCCTCAGGGTCCGATTTTGTGGGTGGGGCCCCTCAGGGTCCGATTTTGTGGGTGGGGTCCCTCAGGGTCCGATTTTGTGGGTGGGGCCCCTCAGGGTCCGATTTTGTGGGTGGGGCCCCTCAGGGTCCGATTTTGTGGCCGGATCCCCTCAGGGTCTGATTTTGTGGGTGGGGCCCCTCAGGGTCCGATTTTGTGGCCGGATCCCCTCAGGGTCTGATTTTGTGGGTGGGGCCCCTCAGGGTCCGATTTTGTGGCCGGGGCCCCTCAGGGTCCAATTTTGTGGGTGGGGCCACTCTGGATCCGATTTGGTGGGTGGGGCCACTCTGGGTCCGATTTGGTGGGTGGAGCCACTCTGGGTCTGTGTTGTTGGGCGGGTCTACTCAGGGTCCGATTTGGTGGGCGGGGCCCCTCAGGGTCCGATTTTGTTGGGCCCCTCAGGGTCTGATTTTGTGGCAGGGGCCCCTCAGGGTCCGATTTTGTGGGTGGGGCCCCTCAGGGTCCGATTTTGTGGGCGGGACCACTCTGGGTCCGATTTGGTGGGCGGGACCACTCTGGGTCCGATTTGGTGGGCGGGACCACTCTGGGTCCGATTTGGTGGGCGGGACCACTCTGGGTCCAATTTGGTGGGCGGGACCTCTCAGGGTCCGATTTGGTGGGCGGGGCTACTCTGGTTCCCATTTGCTGGGCGGGGCCACTCTGGGTCTGATTTGGTGAACGGAGCCCCTCTGGGTCCAATTTCTTGAGCGGGTCCACGCTGGGTCCGATTTGGAGGCCAGGGTCGATCAGCCTCCAATCTGGAGGCCGGGGTGGCTAAGCCTCCTATTTGGAGCCTGGGGTCACTCAGTTTTCGATTTGGCACGCTGGCCCTTTAAGAATCACTTTGGCGCGTCGGACGTTTTAGAGACAGGGTGGCTCACTGGGCTTCTAAATCCACTTTGGCACACATTCTCTCTCAGGGGCATGCGTCATGTGATGAGGCTAGATTTGCATTTGTGCTGTGAGTTTCGCTTTAAGAGCTGATATTATGTGCCAAAAGCTCTGTCCTGGGGGCGTCATGTGACGTTCGTAGGCGTTGGCATAGTAAATGGGTGTGCCTGCGCATATCAATGAGCTTTACTGCCTCAGGGCACGTTTTAAGTTGCCAATTGAAAAGCATTGAGAGACGCATTCCAATGACGGGGAAAAAAAATTTTCAAACGCAAATTGCGCAAAAACTACAAATCCGATCGACACGAAAAATACTTAGCACACCTCTCGTGGACGCTGGCTTCGAAACAACACCTCAACGGAGTCTGTGCGTGTAGCGGTTCGGGCCGCATTAATTGCGGAAATCAACTGAATAAAAAGAAAAAGTTGGCAGCGTTCGGATTACAACATTAATACTAGATGTGTATTTCCTGAAGGAAGTACAGATAGTGGTTTGAAATGCTGCCCAGGCTGCCCCTTTAAGAGAGACTTGCCTGCTGCACCTGCAAGACTTTCAACTCAGGATCCGTTTTAACTGTGGGTGCCTCTCAGGGGCCACTTTGGCCTCAGGGTCCGATTTTGTGGTTGGGGCCCTCAGGGCCCGATTTTGTGGGTGGGGCACCTCAGGGTCAGATTTGGTGGGTGGGGCCCCTCAGGGTCCGATTTTGTGGGTGGGGCCCCTCAGGGTCTGATTTGGTGGTTGGGGCCCCTCAGGGTCCAATTTTGTGGGTGGGGCCCCTCAGGGTCCAATTTTGTGGCCGGGACCCATCAGGGTCCAATTTTGTGGCCGGGACCCATCAGGGTCCAATTTGGTGAGCGGGGCCCCTCAGGGTCCAATTTGGTGAGCGGGGCCCCTCAGGGTCTGATTTGGTGGGCGGGATCTATCAGAGTCCGATTTGGTGGGCGGGGCCCCTCAGGGTCCAATTTGGTGGGCGGGGCCCCTCAGGGTCCAATTTGGTGGGCGGGGCCCCTCAGGGTCCCATTTGGTGGGCGGGGCCACTCTGGGTCCCATTTGGTGGGCGGGGCCACTCTGGGTCCCATTTGGTGGGCGGGGCCACTCTGGGTCCCATTTGGTGGGCGGGGCCACTCTGGGTCCCATATGGTGGGCGGGGCCACTCTGGGTCCCATTTGGTGGGCGGGGCCACTCTGGGTCCCATTTGGTGGGCGGGGCCACTCTGGGTCCCATTTGGTGGGCGGGGCCACTCTGGGTCCCATTTGGTGGGCGGGGCCACTCTGGGTCCCATTTGGTGGGCGGGGCCACTCTGGGTCCCATTTGGTGGGCGGGGCCACTCTGGGTCCCATTTGGTGGGCGGGGCCACTCTGGGCCCCTTTTGGTGGGCGGGGCCACTCTGGGTCCCATTTGGTGGGCGGGGCCACTCTGGGTCCCATTTGGTGGGCGGGGCCACTCTGGGTCCCATTTGGTGGGCGGGGCCACTCTGGGTCCCATTTGGTGGGCGGGGCCACTCTGGGTCCCATTTGGTGGGCGGGGCCACTCTGGGTCCCATTTGGTGGGCGGGGCCACTCTGGGTCCCATTTGGTGGGCGGGGACACTGAGTCTGATTTTGTGGGTTGGGCCCCTCAGGGTCCGATTTTGTGGCCGGGGCCCCTCAGGGTCCGATTTTGTAGCCGGTGCCTCTAAGGGTCCGGATTTTGTGGTTGGGGCCCCTCAGGGTCCGATTTTTGGGGCCGGGTCCCCTCAGGGTCCGATTTTGCGGGTGGAGCCCTTCAGGGTCCGATTTTGCGGGTGGGGCCCCTCAGGGTCCGATTTTGCGGGTGGGGACCCCTCAGGGTCCGATTTTGCGGGTGGGGACCCCTCAGGGTCCGATTTTGCGGGTGGGGACCCCTCAGGGTCCGATTTTGCAGGTGGGGCACTTCAGGGTCCGATTTTGTGGCCGGGGCCCCTCAGGGTCCGATTTTGTGGCCGGGGCCCCTCGGGGTCCGATTTTGTGGCCGGGGCCCCTCGGGGTCCGATTTTGTGGCCGGGGCCCCTCGGGGACCGATTTTGAGGGTGGGGCCCCTCAGGGTCTAATTTGGTGGGCGGGGCCCCTCAGGGTCCAATTTTGTGGGTGGGGCCCCACAGGGTCCGGTTTTGTGGGTGGGGCCCCTCATGGTCCGATTTTGTGTCTGGGTCCCCTCAGGGTCTGATTTTGTGGCTGGGGTCCCTCAGGGTCTGATTTTGTGGGTGGGGCCCCTCAGGGTCCGATTTTGTGATCGGGGCCCCTCAGGGTCTGATTTTGTGGGTGGGGCCCCTCACGGTCTGATTTTGTGGGTGGGGCCCCTCAGGGTCCGATTTTGTGGCTGGGGCCCCTCAGGGTCTGGCTTTGTGGGTGGGGCCCATCAGGGTCCGATTTTGTGGGTGGGGCCCCTCAGGGTCCGATTTTGTGGCTGGGGCCCCTCATGGTCTGATTTTGTGGCTGTGGCCCCTCAGGGTCTGATTTTGAGGGTGGGGCCCCTCAGGGTCCGATTTTGTGGCTGGGGCCCCTCAAGGTCTGATTTTGTGAGTGGGGACCCTCAGGGTCTGATTTTGTGGGTGGGGACCCTCAGGGTCCGATTTTGTGGCTGGGGTCCCTCAGCGTCTGATTTTGTGGGTGGGGCCCCTCAGGGTCTGATTTTGTGGCTGGGGTCCCTCAGCGTCTGATTTTGTGGCCGGGGTCTCTCAGGGTCAGATTTTGTGGGTGGGGCCCCTCAGCGACCGATTTTGTGGGTGGGGTCCCCCATGGTCCGATTTTGTGGGTGGGGCCCCTCAGGGTCCGATTTTGTGGGTGGGGCCCCTCAGGGTCCGATTTTGTGGGTGGGGCCCCTCAGGTTCTGATTTTGTGGCTGGGGCACCTCAGGTTCTGATTTTGTGGCTGGGGTCCCTCAGGGTCTGATTTTGTGGGTGGGGCCCCTCAGGGTCTAATTTGGTGGGCGGGGCCCCTCAGGGTCCGATTTCGTGACCTGGGCCCCTTAGGGTCTGATTTTGTGACTGGGGCCCCTCTGGGTTCGATTTTGTGGCCGGGGTCTCTCAGGGTCCGATTTTGTGGGTGGGGCCCCTCAGGGTCTGGTTTTGTGGGTGGGGCCCCTCAGCGTCTGATTTTGTGGGTGGGGCCCCTCAGGGTCCGATTTTGTGACCGGGGCACCTCAGGGTCTGATTTTGTGGTTGGGACCCCTGAGGGTCCTATTTTGTGACTGGGGACCCTCTAGGTTCGATTTTGTGGCCGGGGTCTCTCAGGGTCTGATTTTGTGGTTGGGGCCCCTCAGGGTCTGATTTTGTGGCCGGGCCCACTCAGGGTCCGATTTTGTGGGTGGGGCCCCTTAGGGTCTGATTTTGTGGGTGGAGCCCCCTGGGTCCATTTTGGTGGACGGGGCCACTCTGGGTCCGATTTAGTGGGCAGAGCCCCTCTGGGTCCGACTTGGTGGGCGGGGCCCCTCAGGGTCTGACTTGGTGGGCGGGGCCCCTCAGGGTCTGACTTGGTGGGCGGGGCCCCTCAGGGTCCGATTTGGTGGGCGGGGCCACTCTGGGTCCGATTTGGTAAGCTGTGCTCCTCAGGGTCCGATTTGGTGGGCGGGGACCTTCAGGGTCCGATTTGGTGGGCTGTGCCATGCTGGGTCCGATTTGGTGGGCAGGGCAACGCTGGGTCAGATTTGGAGGCTAGGGTGGCTCAGCCTCCGATTTGGAGGCCGGGGTGGCTCAGCCTTCGATTTGGAGCCTGGGGTCACTAAGCTTTCGATTTGGCGCGCCGGCCCTTTAAGACTCATTTCGGTGCGCTGCCCTTTAAGAATCACTTTCGCGCGTTGGCCCTTTAAGAGCCAGTTTGGCTCACTTGGCTTCTAAATCCACTTTGTCGCACATTCTCTCTCAGGGATATGCGTCATGTGATGAAGCTAGATTTGCATTAGTGCTGTGTGTTTCGCTTTAAGAGCTGATATTATGTGGCAGAAGCTCTGTCCTTGGGGCGTCATGTGACATTCGTAGGCGTTGGCATAGTAAATGGGTGTGTCTGCGCATATCAATGAGCTTAACTGCCATTTCAGTCGCCTCAGGGCATGTTTTGTCTATAGCAAAATTTCCCCATTCAAATGCATTGAGACAATGCATTCCAATGACGGGGAAAAAAAATTTCAAACGCAAATTGCGCAAAAACTACAAATCCGATCGACACGAAAAATACTTAGCACACATCTTGTGGACGCTGGCTTCAAAACGACAAATCAACGGAGTCTGTGCGTGTAGCGATTCGGGCCGCATTAATTGCGGAAATCAACTGAATAAAAAGAAAAAGTTAGCAGCGTTCGGATTACAACATTAATACTAGATGTGTATTTCCTGAAGGAAGTACAGATAGTGGTTTGAAATGGTGCCTGGGCTGCCCCTTTAAGAGAGACTTGCCTGCTGCCCCTGCAAGACTTTCAACTCAGGATCCGTTTTAACTGTGAGTGCCTCTCAGAGGCCACTTTGGCCTCAGGGTCCGATTTTGTGGGTGGGGCTCCTCAGGGTCCGATTTTGTGGGTGGGGCCCCTCAGGGTACGATTTTGTGGGTGGGGCCCCTCAGGGTACGATTTTGTGGGTGGGGCCCCTCAGGGTACGATTTTGTGGGTGGGGCCCCTCAGGGTACGATTTTGTGGGTGGGGCCCCTCAGGGTCCGATTTTATGGCCGGGGCCCCTCAGGGTCTGATTTTATGGCCGGGGCCCCTCAGGGTCCGATTTTGTGGGTGGCACCCCTCAGGGTCCGATTTTGTGGCCGGGACCCCTCAGGGTCCGATTTTGTGGTCTGGGCCCCTCAGGGTCCGATTTTGTGGCCGGGGCCCCTCAGGTCCGATTTTGTGGCCGGGGCCCCTCAGGGCCCGATTTTGTGGCCGGGGCCGCTCAGGGTCCGATTTTGTTGGTTGGGCCCCTCAGGGTCCGATTTTGAGGGTGGGGCCCCTCAGGGTCCGATTTTGAGGGTGGGGCCCCTCAGGGTCCGATTTTGAGGGTGGGGCCCCTCAGGGTCCGATTTTGAGGGTGGGGCCCCTCAGGGTCCGATTTTGAGGGTGGGGCCCCTCAGGGTCCGATTTTGAGGGTGGGGCCCCTCAGGGTCCGATTTTGAGGGTGGGGCCCCTCAGGGTCCGATTTTGAGGGTGGGGCCCCTCAGGGTCCGATTTTGAGGGCGGGGCCCCTCAGGGTCCGATTTTGAGGGCGGGGCCCCTCAGGGTCCGATTTTGGTAGGCGGGGCCCCTCAGAGTCCGATTTGGTAGGCGGGGCCCCTCAGGGTCCGATTTTGAGGGCGGGGCACCTCAGGGTCCGATTTTGAGGGTGGGGCCCCTCAGGGTCCGATTTTGTGGGTGGGGACCCTCAGAGTCCGATTTGGTAGGCGGGGCCCCTCAGGGTCCGATTTGGTAGGCGGGGCCCCTCGGTCCGATTTTGAGGGCGGGGCCCCTCAGGGTCCGATTTTGAGGGCGGGGCCCCTGAGGGTCCGATTTTGTGGGCGGGGCCCCTGAGGGTCCGATTTTGTGGGCGGGGCCCCTCTGGGTTCGATTTTGTTGCCGGGGTCTCTCAGGGTCCGATTTTGTGGCCGGGGCCCCTTAGGGTCCGATTTTGTGGCTGGGGTCCCTCAGGGTCTGATTTTGTGGGTGGGGCCCCTCAGGGTTCAATTTTGTGGTTGGGGCCCCTCAGGGTCCGATTTTGTGGCCGGGGTCTCTCAGTGTCCGATTTTGTGGCTGGGGCCCCTCAGGGTCTGGATTTCTGGGTGGGGCCCCTTAGGGTCCGATTTTGTGGCTGGGGCCCCTCAGGGTCCGATTTTGTGGCTGGGGCCCCTCAGGGTCTGATTTTGTGGCTGGGGCCCCTCAGGGTCTGATTTTGAGGGTGGGGCCCCTCGGTCTGATTTGGTGGGCTGGGCCACTCTGGGTCCGATTTGGTGGGCGGGGCCACCCTGGGTCCAATTTGGATGCCAGGGTGGCTCAGCCTCCTTTTTTTAGGCCAGGGTCTATCAGCCTCCGATTTGGAGCCTTGGGTCACTCAGCTTTCGATTTGGCGCGCCGGCCCTTTAAGACTCATTTTGGTGCGCCGGCTCTTTAAGAATCACTTTGGCGCGTCGGCCTTTTAAGAGCCAGGGTGACTCACTGGGCTTCTAAATACACTTTGGCGCACATTCTCTCTCAGGGGCATACGTCATATGATGAAGCTAGATTTGCATTTGTTCTGTGGGTTTTGCTTTAAGAGCTGATATTATATGGCAGAAGCTCTGTCTTGGAGAGGTCATGTGACGTTCGTAGGCGTTGGCATAGTAACTGGGTCTGCCTGCGCATATCAATGAGCTCAACTGCCATTTCAATCGCCTCAGGGCATGTTTTGTCTATAGCAACATTTCCCCATTCAAATGCATTGAGACAGTGCATTCCAATGACGGGAAAAAAAATTTTCAAACGCAAATTGCGCAAAAACTACAAATCCGATCGACACGAAAAATACTTAGCACACCTCTCATGGACGCTGGCTTCGAAACGACACCTCAACGGAGTCTGTTCGTGTAGCGGTTCGGGCTGTATTAATTGCGGAAATCAACTTAATAATAATAATAAGAAGAAGAAGAAGAAGAAGAATAAGTTAGCAGCGTTCGGATTACAATATAGTGGTTTTTTCAAACCACTATAACTAGATGTGTATTTCCTGAAGGAAGTACAGATAGTGGTTTGAAATGGTGCCCGGGCTGCCCCTTTAAGAGAGACTTGCCTGCTGCCCTTGCAAGACTTTCAACTCAGGATACAATTTAACTGTGGGTGCCTCTCAGGGGCCACTTTGGCCTCAGGGTCTGATTTTGTGGGTGGGGCCACTCTGGGTAAGATTTGGAGGCCGGGGTGGCTCAGCCTCCGGTTTGGAGGCCGGGGTGGCTCAGCCTCCGGTTTGGAGGCCGGGGTGGCTCAGCCTCCGGTTTGGAGGCCGGGGTGGCTCAGCCTCCGGTTTGGAGGCCGGGGTGGCTCAGCCTCCGGTTTGGAGGCCGGGGTCGATCAGCCTCCGGTTTGGAGGCCGGGGTCGATCAGCCTCCGGTTTGGAGGCCGGGGTCGATCAGCCTCCGGTTTGGAGGCCGGGGTCGATCAGCCTCCGGTTTGGAGGCCGGGGTCGATCAGCCTCCGATTTGGAGGCCGGGGTCGATCAGCCTCCGATTTGGAGGCCGGGGTCGATCAGCCTCCGATTTGGAGGCCGGGGTCGATCAGCCTCCGATTTGGAGGCCGGGGACGATCAGCCTCCGATTTGGAGGCCGGGGACGATCAGCCTCCGATTTGGAGGCCGGGGACGATCAGCCTCCGATTTGGAGGCCGGGGACGATCAGCCTCCGATTTGGAGGCCGGGGACGATCAGCCTCCGATTTGGAGGCCGGGGACGATCAGCCTCCGATTTGGAGGCCGGGGACGATCAGCCTCCGATTTGGAGGCCGGGGTCGCTCAGCCTCCGATTTGGAGGCCGGGGTCGCTCAGCCTCCGATTTGGAGGCCGGGGTCGCTCAGCCTCCGATTTGGAGGCCGGGGTCGCTCAGCCTCCGATTTGGAGGCCGGGGTCGCTCAGCCTCCGATTTGGAGGCCGGGGTGGCTCAGCCTCCGATTTGGAGGCCGGGGTGGCTCAGCCTCCGATTTGGAGGCCGGGGTGGCTCAGCCTCCGATTTGGAGGCCGGGGTGGCTCAGCCTCCGATTTGGAGGCCGGGGTGGCTCAGCCTCCGATTTGGAGGCCGGGGTGGCTCAGCCTCCGATTTGGAGGCCGGGGTGGCTCAGCCTCCGATTTGGAGGCCGGGGTGGCTCAGCCTCCGATTTGGAGGCCGGGGTGGCTCAGCCTCCGATTTGGAGGCCGGGGTGGCTCAGCCTCCGATTTGGAGGCCGGGGTGGCTCAGCCTCCGATTTGGAGGCCGGGGTGGCTCAGCCTCCGATTTGGAGGCCGGGGTGGCTCAGCCTCCGATTTGGAGGCCGGGGTGGCTCAGCCTCCGATTTGGAGGCCGGGGTGGCTCAGCCTCCGATTTGGAGGCCGGGGTGGCTCAGCCTCCGATTTGGAGGCCGGGGTGGCTCAGCCTCCGATTTGGAGGCCGGGGTGGCTCAGCCTCCGATTTGGAGGCCGGGGTGGCTCAGCCTCCGATTTGGAGGCCGGGGTGGCTCAGCCTCCGATTTGGAGGCCGGGGTCGATCAGCCTCCGATTTGGAGGCCGGGGTGGCTCAGCCTCCGATTTGGAGGCCGGGGTGGCTCAGCCTCCGATTTGGAGGCCGGGGTGGCTCAGCCTCCGATTTGGAGGCCGGGGTGGCTCAGCCTCCGATTTGGAGGCCGGGGTGGCTCAGCCTCCGATTTGGAGGCCGGGGTGGCTCAGCCTCCGATTTGGAGGCCGGGGTGGCTCAGCCTCCGATTTGGAGGCCGGGGTCGATCAGCCTCCGATTTGGAGGCCGGGGTGGCTCAGCCTCCGATTTGGAGGCCGGGGTGGCTCAGCCTCCGATTTGGAGGCCGGGGTCGATCAGCCTCCGATTTGGAGGCCGGGGTCGATCAGCCTCCGATTTGGAGGCCGGGGTCGATCAGCCTCCGATTTGGAGGCCGGGGTCGATCAGCCTCCGATTTGGAGGCCGGGGTCGATCAGCCTCCGATTTGGAGGCCGGGGTGGCTCAGTCTCCGATTTGGAGGCCGGGGTGGCTCAGTCTCCGATTTGGAGGCCGGGGTGGCTCAGTCTCCGATTTGGAGGCCGGGGTGGCTCAGTCTCCGATTTGGAGGCCGGGGTGGCTCAGTCTCCGATTTGGTGTGTCGGCCCTTTAAGACTCATTTGGGTGCGCTGGCCCTTTAACAATCACTTTGGCGCGTTGGCCCTTTAAGAGCTAGTTTGGCTCACTGGGCTTCTTTTAAATCCACTTTGGCGCACACATTCTCTCTCAGGGGCATGTGTCATGTGATGAAGCTAGATTTGCATTTGTGCTGTGAGTTTCGCTTTAAGAGCTGATATTATGTGGCAGAAGCTCTGTGCTAGGGTTCAAGTGAAGTTCGTAGGCGTTGGCATAGTAACTGGGTCTGCCTGCGCATATCAATGAGCTCAAGTGTCATTTCAATCGCCTCAGGGCACGTTTTGCCATTACCCATTGAAAAGCATTGGAGACAGTGCATTCCAATGACGGGAAAAAAAATTTTCAAACGCAAATTGCGCAAAAACTACAAATCCGATCGACACGAAAAATACTTAGCACACCTCTCGTGGACGCTGGCTTCGAAACGACACCTCAACGGAGTCTGTGCGTGTAGCGGTTCGGGCCGCATTAATTGCGGAAATCAACTTAATAATAATAATAAGAAGAAGAAGAAGAATAAGTTAGCAGCGTTCGGATTACAATATAGTGGTTTTTTCAAACCACTATAACTAGATGTGTATTTCCTGAAGGAAGTACAGATAGTGGTTTGAAATTGTGCCCAGGCTGCCCCTTTAAGAGAGACTTGCCTGCTGCCCCTGCAAGACTTTCAACTCTGGATCCACTTTAACTGTGGGGGCCACTCGGGGGCCGATTTGGTGGGCGGGGCCAGAGAGAGAAAGAACAGAGACAGAAAGTTTCTATAAAGATACTATAGCAGCCCAGCTCCCATTGTAGTGCCCACCTGAGCCTCCTGGTGCAGGACATATCATGATCTGCTCACATGGCCGACATCCCCGATTCCAAGGCGATCCTGCTATCTGTGCTGTCGGAGGAGGACACGGTGATGGATCTGAAGCATTCCCTGAAGTGCCTCCATGGTTCCGTCACAATCTCCTACTGAAATTACCTAATTTCTGGTCAGCTTCCAGCACATCACTTCTGGTAGAACGTTACGTGCAAGTTTTAAATTGCTCCTTGGGGCTCCGCGGTGTACTCCTGTGTCCCGCGGGGAAAGTATGCTCCCGGCTGGGGCAATCTCTCTCTCAAAATCAGGACTGTCTCGCTGGATCCGTGACGGTTGGGACTCGGGAGGTATAAATGCTCCCCACCATACACCTCGTACACACACAGCTCCGCTTCGTACACCTTGTACACACGCAGCTTCACTCTGTACACCCCTGGCTCTGCTCCGCTCCATAAACACACAGCTCTGCTGCATAAACACACGGCTCCGCTCTGTACACCTCGTACACACACGGCTCTGCTCTGTACACCTTGTAAACCCCTCCTGACCCCACCCAAGAACACACACACGGCTTGCTACATCCACCTTGTTAAACCCCTCCTGACCCAACACAAGTACACACACGGCTCTGCTTCATCCACCTTGTAAACAGCTCCTGACCCCACACAAGTACACACGGCTCTGCTACATCCACCTTCTAAACCCCTCCTGACCACACACAAGTACACACACGGCTTGCTACATCCACCTTGTAAACACCTCCTGACCCCACACAAGTACACACATGGCTCTGCTTCATCCACCTTGTAAACAGCTCCTGACCCCACACAAGTACACACACGGCTCTGCTACATCCACCTTCTAAACCCCTCCTGACCCCACACAAGTACACACACGGCTCTGCTACATCCACCTTGTAAAACCCCTCCCTGACCCCACTGTCCCACACTTAAACGTTACCTCATCCATCCAGACTAGCACCATAATGACAAGCAACCAGCACAGCAGAGTCCTGCAGCCGCCCTGATCATGTGACCCCTGACTCCTCCCCTCCTGTGACCTCATCACAGGTCCTGTGCCAGCACAGCACACAAGATTACAGCCGAAGGAAGCGATGATCATTGCTAGCCCTAAGGCTGTGTGCACTGCACACAATGCAGATTTGCCGCGGTTCCGCAGCGGATTTTACCGCGCAGAAACGTTGCATATCCGCATTGTGAAGTACAGTAGCCTTAAAATCAATGGAAAAAAAAACCGCTGTGCAGACGCTGCGGATTTTTCCGCACGGTTTTCCTGCGGTACAAAATCCGCAGCATGTTACATCTTTTGTGCGGTTTTCCATCTCCCCTGTCTCCAAATCCGCAGGGGGAAACCGCACAAAAACCGCAATAAAACCGCAGGAAAAATGGAAGAAATCCGCAGGGCTAAAAAGTCGTCTGCACTCAGCCTAAGGGGCTGAATCACTGCGTGGGTCCCTCGCAGAGGGCGCAGGATGGGGTCAGTACATGGGGGGCGTGGCGGCGGCCGGCGGGTATCCCAGACAGCGCGAGTGGGCCCTCCCATCTCGCCAGGGCATATCCAACGAGCATAACTGCCACCTCACGACTGCCCCATGTTTTCCCTATGGCAACATTTTCCCATTAAAATGCATTGAGACAGTGTATTCCAATGACAGGAAAATGTTTTTTCAAACGCAAATTGCGTAAAAACTACAAATCCGATCGACACGAAAAATACTTAGCACACCACTGGTGGACGGTGGCTTCAAAACGACGCCTCAGCGGAGTCTGTGCGTGTAGCGGTTCGGGCCACATTAATTGCGGAAATCAACTGAATAGTAATAATAATACTAGATGTGTATTTCCTGAAGGAAGTACAGATAGTGGTTTGAAATGGTGCCCGGGCTGCCCCTTTAAGAGAGACTTGCCTGCTGCCCCTGCAAGACTTTCAACTCAGGATACGACTTAACTGTGGGTGCCTCTCAGGGGCCACTTTGGCCTCATGGTCTGATTTTGTGGGTGGGGCCCCTCAGGGTCCGATTTGGTGGGCGGGGCCACTCTGGGTCCGATTTGGTGGGCGGGGCCACTCTGGGTCCGATTTGGTGGGCGGGGCCACTCTGGGTCCGATTTGGTGGGCGGGGCCACTCTGGGTCCGATTTGGTGGGCGGGGCCACTCTGGGTCCGATTTGGTGGGCGGGGCCACTCTGGGTCCGATTTGGTGGGCGGGGCCACTCTGGGTCCGATTTGGTGGGCGGGGCCACTCTGGGTCCGATTTGGTGGGCGGGGCCACTCTGGGTCCGATTTGGTGGGCGGGGCCACTCTGGGTCCGATTTGGTGGGCGGGGCCACTCTGGGTCCGATTTGGTGGGCGGGGCCACTCTGGGTCCGATTTGGTGGGCGGGGCCACTCTGGGTCCGATTTGGTGGGCGGGGCCACTCTGGGTCCGATTTGGTGGGCGGGGCCACTCTGGGTCCGATTTGGTGGGCGGGGCCACTCTGGGTCCGATTTGGTGGGCGGGGCCACTCTGGGTCCGATTTGGTGGGCGGGGCCACTCTGGGTCCGATTTGGTGGGCGGGGCCACTCTGGGTCCGATTTGGTGGGCGGGGCCACTCTGGGTCCGATTTGGTGGGCGGGGCCACTCTGGGTCCGATTTGGTGGGCGGGGCCACTCTGGGTCCGATTTGGTGGGCGGGGCCACTCTGGGTCCGATTTGGTGGGCGGGGCCACTCTGGGTCCGATTTGGTGGGCGGGGCCACTCTGGGTCCGATTTGGTGGGCGGGGCCACTCTGGGTCCGATTTGGTGGGCGGGGCCACTCTGGGTCCGATTTGGTGGGCGGGGCCACTCTGGGTCCGATTTGGTGGGCGGGGCCACTCTGGGTCCGATTTGGTGGGCGGGGCCACTCTGGGTCCGATTTGGTGGGCGGGGCCACTCTGGGTCCGATTTGGTGGGCGGGGCCACTCTGGGTCCGATTTGGTGGGCGGGGCCACTCTGGGTCCGATTTGGTGGGCGGGGCCACTCTGGGTCCGATTTGGTGGGCGGGGCCACTCTGGGTCCGATTTGGTGGGCGGGGCCACTCTGGGTCCGATTTGGTGGGCGGGGCCACTCTGGGTCCGATTTGGTGGGCGGGGCCACTCTGGGTCCGATTTGGTGGGCGGGGCCACTCTGGGTCCGATTTGGTGGGCGGGGCCACTCTGGGTCCGATTTGGTGGGCGGGGCCACTCTGGGTCCGATTTGGTGGGCGGGGCCACTCTGGGACCGATTTGGTGGGCGGGGCCACTCTGGGACCGATTTGGTGGGCGGGGCCACTCTGGGACCGATTTGGTGGGCGGGGCCACTCTGGGACCGATTTGGTGGGCGGGGACCTTCAGGGTCCAATTTGGTGGGCGGGGCCACTCTGGGTCTGATTTGGTGGGTGGGGCCCCTCAGGGTCCGATTTGGTGGGCTGTGCCACTCTGGGTCCGATTTGGTGGACGGGGCCACTCAGGGTCTTATTTTTTTAGCGGGGCCACGCTGGGTCCGGTTTGGTGGGCGGGGCTCTTCAGGGTCCAATTTGGTGGGTGGGGCCCCTCAGGGTCCGATTTGGTGGGCTGTGCCACTCTGGGTCGGTTTTGGTGGGCGGGGCCACTCGGTCTGATTTTTTTAGCGGGGCCACGCTGGGTCCGATTTGGAGGTCGGGTGGCTCAGCCTCTGATTTGGAGCCTGGGGTCACTCAGCTTTCAATTTGGCACGCCGTCCCTTTAAGACTCATTTCGGTGCGCCGGCCCTTTAAAAATCACTTTGGCGCGTCGGCCATTTAAGAGCCAGTTTGGCTCACTGGGCTTCTTCTAAATCAACTTTGGCGCACATTCTCTCTCAGTGGCATGCGTCATGTGATGAAGCTAGATTTGCATTTATGCTGTTGGTTTCACTTTAAGAGCTGAAATTATCTGCCAGAAACGCTGTCCTAGAGAGGTCATGTGACGTTCGTAGGCGTTGGCATAGTAACTGGGTGAGCCTGGGCATATTAATGAGCTTAACTGCCACCTCACGACTGTCCCATGTTTTCCCTATGGCAACATTTTCCCATTGAAATGCATTGAGGAAAATGTTTTTTCAAACACAAATTGCGCAAAAACTCCAAATCCGATCGTCACGAAAAATACTTAGCACACCACTCGTGGACGATGGCTTCGAAACGAGGCCTCGACGGAGTCTGTGCGTGTAGCGGTTCGGGCCGCAGTAATTGCGGAAATCAACTGAATAGTAATAATAATACTAGATGTGTATTTCCTGAAGGAAGTACAGATAGTGGTTTGAAATGGTGCCCGGGCTGCCCCTTTAAGAGAGACTTGCCTGCTGCCCCTGCAAGACTTACAACTCAGGATCCGTTTTAACTTTGGCCTTAGGGTCCGATTTGGTGACCGGGGCCCCTCAGGGTCCGATTCGGTGGCCGGGGCCCCTCAGGGTCCGATTCGGTGGTTGGGGCCTCTCAGGGTCCGATTTTGCAGCCGGAACCCCTCAGGGTCCGATTTTGTGGGTGGGGCCCCTCAGGGTCCGATTTTGGTTCGATTTTGTGGCTAGGGTCCCTCAGGGTCCGATTTTGTGGGTGGGGCCCCTCAGGGTCCGGATTTTGTGGTCGGGACCCCTCAGGGTCCGGATTTTGTGGTCGGGGCCCCTCAGGGTCCGATTTTGTGGTCGGGGCCCCTCAGGGTCCGGATTTTGTGGTCGGGGCCCCTCAGGGTCCGGATTTTGTGGTCGGGGCCCCTCAGGGTCCGGATTTTGTGGTCGGGGTGGCTCAGCCTCCGATTTGGAGGCCGGGGTGGCTCAGCCTCCGATTTGGAGGCCGGGGTGGCTCAGCCTCCGATTTGGAGGCCGGGGTGGCTCAGCCTCCGATTTGGAGGCCGGGGTGGCTCAGCCTCCGATTTGGAGGCCGGGGTGGCTCAGCCTCCGATTTGGAGGCCGGGGTGGCTCAGCCTCCGATTTGGAGGCCGGGGTGGCTCAGCCTCCGATTTGGAGGCCGGGGTGGCTCAGCCTCCGATTTGGAGGCCGGGGTGGCTCAGCCTCCGATTTGGAGGCCGGGGTGGCTCAGCCTCCGATTTGGAGGCCGGGGTGGCTCAGCCTCCGATTTGGAGGCCGGGGTGGCTCAGCCTCCGATTTGGAGGCCGGGGTGGCTCAGCCTCCGATTTGGAGGCCGGGGTGGCTCAGCCTCCGATTTGGAGGCCGGGGTGGCTCAGCCTCCGATTTGGAGGCCGGGGTGGCTCAGCCTCCGATTTGGAGGCCGGGGTGGCTCAGCCTCCGATTTGGAGGCCGGGGTGGCTCAGCCTCCGATTTGGAGGCCGGGGTGGCTCAGCCTCCGATTTGGAGCCTGGGATCACTCAGCTTTCGATTTGGCGTGTCGGCCCTTTAAGCCTCATTTCGGTGCGCCGGCACTTTAACAATCACTTTGGCGCGTCAGCCCTTTAAGAGCTAGTTTGGCTCACTGGGCTTCTTCTAAATCCACTTTGGCAGACATTCTCTCTCAGGGGCATGTGTCATGTGATGAAGCTAGATTTGCATTTGTGCTGTGGGTTTCGCTTTAAGAGCTGATATTATGTGGCAGAAGCTCTGTCTTGGGGGCGTCATGTGACGTTCGTAGGCGTTGGCATAGTAACTGGTTCTGCCTGCGCATATCAATGAGCTCAACTGCCATTTTAATCGCCTCAGGGCACCTTTTGCCATTTCCCATTGAAAAGCATTGGAGACAGTGCATTCCAATGACGGGAAAAAAAAATTTCAAATGCAAATTGCGCAAAAACTACAAATCCGATCGACACGAAAAATACTTAGCACACCTCTCGTTGACGTTGGCTTCGAAACGACACCTCAACGGAGTCTGTGCGTGTAGCGGTTCGGGCTGTATTAATTGCGGAAATCAACTGAATAATAATAAGAAGAAGAATAAGTTAGCAGCGTTCGCATTACAATATAGTGGTTTTTTCAAACCACTATAACTAGATGTGTATTTCCTGAAGGAAGTACAGATAGTGGTTTGAAATGGTGCCCGGGCTGCCCCTTTAAGAGAGACTTGCCTGCCGCCCCTGCAAGACTTTCAACTCAGGATCCGTTTTAACTGTGAGTGCCTCACAGGGGCCACTTTGGCCTCAGGGTCCGATTGTGTGGGTGGGGCCCCTCAGGGTCCAATTTTGTGGGTGGGGCCCCTCAGGGTCCGATTTGGTGGGGAGGCCCATCAGGGTCTGATTTGGTGGCCGAGGCACGTCAGGGTCCAATTTGGTGGGTAGGGCCACTCAGGGTCCGATTTGGTGGATGCGGCCCCGCAGGGTCCGATTTTGTGGCCGGGGCCCCTCAGGGTCGGATTTTGTGGGTCTGGCCCCTCAGGGTCCGATTTTGTGGCCGGGGCCCCTCAGGGTCCGATTTTGTGGCCGGGGCCCCTCAGGGTCCGATTTTGTGCGTGAAGCCCCTCAGGGTCCGATTTGGTGGGTGGGGCCCCTCAGGGTCCAATTTTGTGTCCGGGGCCCCTCAGGATCCGATTTTGTGGGCGGGGCCCCTCAGGGTCCGATTTGGTGGGCGGGGCCCCTCAGGGTCCGATTTGGTGGGCGGGGCCCCTCAGGGTCCGATTTGGTGGGCGGGGCCCCTCAGGGTCCGATTTGGTGGGCGGGGCCCCTCAGGGTCCGATTTGGTGGGTGGGGCCCCTCAGGGTCCAATTTTGTGTCCGGGGCCCCTCAGGATCCGATTTTGTGGTTGGGGCCTTTCAGAATCCGATTTGGTGGGCGGGGCCCCTCAGGGTCCGATTTGGTGGGCGGGGCCCCTCAGGGTCCGATTTGGTGGGCGGGGCCCCTCAGGGTCCGATTTGGTGGGCGGGGCCCCTCAGGGTCCGATTTGGTGGGCGGGGCCCCTCAGGGTCCGATTTGGTGGGCGGGGCCCCTCAGGGTCCGATTTGGTGGGCGGGGCCCCTCAGGGTCCGATTTGGTGGGCGGGGCCCCTCAGGGTCCGATTTGGTGGGCGGGGCCCCTCAGGGTCCGATTTGGTGGGCGGGGCCCCTCAGGGTCCGATTTGGTGGGCGGGGCCCCTCAGGGTCCGATTTTGTGACCGGGGACCCTCAGGGTCTGATTTTGTGACCGGGGACCCTCAGGGTCCGATTTTGTGGCTGGGGTCCCTCAGGGTCTGATTTTGTGGGTGGGGCCCCTCAGGGTCCGATTTTGTGACCGGGGACCCTCAGGGTCTGATTTTGTGGGTGGGGCCCCTCAGGGTCCGATTTTGTGGCTGGGGTCCCTCAGGGTCTGATTTTGTGGCTGGGGTCCCTCAGGGTCTGATTTTGTGGCCGGGGCCCCTTAGGGTCTGATTTTGTGACTGAGGCCCCTCAGGGTCCGATTTTGTGGGTGGGGCCCCTCAGGGTCTTATTTTGCGGCTGGGGCCCCTCAGGGTCTGGTTTTGTGGGTGGGGCCCCTCAGGGTCTGATTTTGTGGGTGGGGCCCCTCAGGGTCCGATTTTGTGACCGGGGCACCTCAGGGTCTGATTTTGTGGTTGGGGCCCCTGAGGGTCCTATTTTGTGACTGGGGCCCCTCTATGTTCGATTTTGTGGCCGGGGTCTCTCAGGGTCCGATTTTGTGGTTGGGGCCCCTCAGGGTCTGATTTTGTGGCCGTGCCCACTCAGGGTCCGATTTTGTGGGTGGGGCACCTTAGGGTCTGATTTTGTGGGTGGAGCCCCCTGGGTCCATTCTGGTGGGCGCGGCCACTCTGGGTCCGATTTAGTGGGCGGTGCCCCTCATGGTCCGATTTGGTGGGCGGGGCCCCTCATGGTCCGATTTGGTGGGTGGGGCCCCCCTGGGTCCGATTTGGTGGGCGGGGCCCCCCTGGGTCCGATTTGGTGGGCGGGGCCCTTCAGGGTCCGATATGGTGGGCGGGGCACCTCTGGGTCCGATTTGATGGGAGGGGCTCCTCAGGTTCCGATTTGGTGGGCGGGGCCCCTCTGGGTCCGATTTGGTGGGCGGGGCCCCTCTGGGTCCGATTTGGTGGGCGGGGTCACTCTGGGTCCGATTTGGTGGGCGGGGCTTCTCAGGGTCTGATTTGGTGGGCGGGGCTCCTCAGGGTCCGATTTGGTGGACGGAGCCCTTCAGGGTCCGATTTGGTGGGCGGGGCCACTCGGAGTCTGATTTGGTGGGCGGGTCCCCTCAGGATCCGATTTGGTGGGCTGTGCTACTCTGGGTCTGATTTTTTGAGCGGGGCCACACTGGGTCCGATTTGGAGGCCAGGGTGGCTCAGCCTCCGATTTGAAGGCCGGGGTGGTTCAGCCTCCGATTTGGAGGCCGGGGTCACTCAGCTTTCGATTTGGCGCGCCGGCCCTTTAAGACTCATTTTGGTGCGCTGGCCCTTTAAGAATCACTGTGGCACGTCGGCCCTTTAAGAGCCAGGGTGGCTCACTGGGCTTCTAAATCCACTTTGTTGCACATTCTATCTCAGGGGCATGTGTCATGTGATGAAGCTAGATTTGCATTTGTGCTGTGGGTTTCACTTTAAGAGCTGATATTATGTGGCAGAAGCTCTGTCCTTGGGATGTCATGTGACGTTCGTAGGCGTTGGCATAGTAACTGGGTGTGCCTGCGCATATCAATGAGCTCAACTGTCATTTCAATCGCCTCAGGGCACGTTTTGCCATTACCCATTGAAAAGCATTGGAGACAGTGAATTCCAATGACGGGAAAAAAAAATTTCAAACGCAAATTGCGCAAAAACTACAAATCCGATCTACACGAAAAATACTTAGCACACCTCTCGTGGACGCTGGCTTCGAAACGACACCTCAACGGAGTCTGTGCGTGTAGCGGTTCGGGCTGTATTAATTGCGGAAATCAACTTCATAATAATAATAATAAGAAGAAGAAGAATAAGTTAGCAGCGTTCGGATTACAATATAGTGGTTTTTTCAAACCAGTATAAATATGTAATACACTATGTAATACTGATTACATATATACAGTACAGACCAAAAGTTTGGACACACCTTCTCATTCAAAGAGTTTTCTTTTATTTCATGACTATGAAAATTGTAGATTTATTCTGCAGGCATCAAAACTATGAATTAGCACATGTGGAATTATATAATTAACAAAAAAGTGTGAAACAACTGAAAATATGTCTTATATTATAGGTTCTTCAAAGAAGCCACCTTTTGCTTTGATTACTGCTTTGCACACTATTGGCATTCTCTTCATGAGCTTCAAGAGGTAATCACCGGAAATGGTCTTCCAACAGTCTTGAAGGAGTTCCCAGAGATGCTAAGCACTTGTTGGCCCTTTTGCCTTCACTCTGCGGTCCAGCTCACCCCAAACCATCTCGATAGGGTTCAGGTCTGGTGACTGTGGAGGCCAGGTCATCTGGCGTAGAACCCGGTCACTCTCCTTCTTGGTCAAATAGCCCTTACACAGCCTGGAGGTGTGTTTGAGGTCATTGTCCTGTTGAAAAATAAATGATGGTCCAACTAAACGCAAACCGGATGGCACAGCATGCCGCTGCAAGATGCTGTGGTAGCCATGCTGGTTCAGTATGCCTTCAATTTTGAATAAATCCCCAACAGTGTCACCAGCAAAGCACCCCCACACCATCACACCTCCTCCTCCATGCTTCACGGTGGGAACCAGGCATGTAGAGTCCATCCGTTCACCTTTTCTGCGTCGCACAAAGAACCAAAGATCTCAAATTTGGACTTATCAGACCAAAGCACAGATTTCCACTGGTCTAATGTCCATTCCTAGTGTTCTTTAGCCCAAACAAGTCTCTTCTGCTTGTTGCCTGTCCTTAGCAGTGGTTTCCTAGCAGCTATTATACCATGAAGGCCTGCTGCACAAAGTCTCCTCTTAACAGTTGTTGTAGAGATGTGTCTGCTGCTAGAACTCTGTGCATTGACCTGGTCTCTAATCTGAGGTGTTAACCTGCGATTTCTGAGGCTGGTGACTCGGATGAACTTATCCTCCGCAGCAGTGGTCACTCTTGGTCTTCCTTTCCTTGGCCGGTCCTCATGTGAGCCAGTTTCTTTGTAGCGTTGGATGGTTTTTGCCACTGCACTTCGGGACACTTTCAAAGTTTTCCCAATTTTTCGGACTGACTGACCTTTATTTCTTAAAGTAATGATGGCCACTCGTTTTTCTTTACTTAGCTGCTTTTTTCTTGCCATAATACAATTTCTAATAGTCTATTCAGTAGGACTATCAGCTGTGTATCCACCAGACTTCTGCACAACACAACTGATGGTCCCAACCCCATTTATAAGGCAAGAAATCCCACTTATTAAACCTGACAGGGCACACCTGTGCAGTGAAAACCATTTCCGGTGACTATCTCTTGAAGCTCATCAAGAGGATGCCAAGAGTGTGCAAAGCAGAAATCAAAGCAAAAGGTGGCTACTTTGAAGAACCTAGAATATAAGACACAGTATTTTCAGTTGTTTCACACTTTTTTGTTTATATAATTCCACATGTGTTAATTCATAGTTTTGATGACTTCAGAGTGAATCTACAATTTTCATAGTAATGAAAATAAAGAAAACTCTTTGAATAATGAGGTGTGTCCAAACTTTTGGTTTGTACTGTATGTATATATATATATATCACTATGACTTAGCTAAGACAAAGCCTAGATCCTCAGGCTACATTCACACCATGGGCGTAGCCAGGATCCAACCTGGGGGGGCAGAACCTCATACTGTACACCTCAGCTGCTGCTACAGAACCTCATACTGCACACCCCTACACTTGAAAATAAAGCCTGCAACTTAAGATGATGTGGTGGTGATGAATGTAGTCTATTTATTCCAACTATCAATTGATGTTGATGTGTTACTGAAGACGAGCAATGCCTGTCCTGGGCGTCCTTTTGGGCAGCTATGAGGTGTACCTGACTGGTGCTAAAAAAAAGGAGTGTCGTCTGTGTACTACCCGGTTTTCATTCTTTTTGGTACAGATACGATATGGATAGACAGATATGGATAAATGGAGATAGAGCAGATTTCTAATCTGCTTTTGCTATTGAAAACATTAGCTATGAGCTCAAAAACCTTTCAGGTGATGCAGTTTTTTAAAAAGCTGATCGGCTTTTGCAGCTGAAAAAAGTATCCTCAAAAAACACAGGAAAAATGCTGTGTGAATGTAGCCTTAGATCAGGAATATAATGGACATTTCATAACTTTCCCAAATTCCTATGAAAAAATATTCAGCACATCCTGCATTGAATTACTGTACCCAATTTATTATATATTTTAGGAGTCGGAGTCGGTCCATTTTATACCGACTCCAACTCCAATTCCACCAAAATGAGCACTGACTCCGATTCCACAGCCCTGGTGCTGAGGAACCTCCGGTAACCCGGAGGTTCCTCCTTACCTTCCTGTCAGCGCTGCATGTGTGTCCTCCTGGACGCTGAAGTTCTAGGAACGTCGGAAGTTACCGCTTCCCTCCGGTTCCGTGCTCCCACACGGACCGGGATGGTTCCTCCCCCAAATCCCGGTGGCATGTATTTCTGCAGGAAACCCCCGGTCGGCCTCACCCGGTACCGGCGTGTCTGCCGCGCTGCTGCTGCATCAGTCGAGGAGGGAGCCGGATCCCCAGCACTTCCCCGTCGCTGCTTCCGGACCGGAACCCCTGCCTTTCCCACAGACACTGCACAGGCAGTTCCTTGGCCCAGGTATGACTGTAGAGAATCCTGCGGTTCCATAGGAACAGGAAACCAACTGAGGAGGAGAGGCGGACCGCCCTCTTTTATCTCTGTAGGTTTCCTGTTCCTATGGGCGGATCCCTCTCTCCAAGTGGGTGCTGTCGTGACTTAGAGTAAAAAATGGGAATATGCAGAAATGCGTCCTGGCTGTCAATTGAGGCCAAGTATTCTCACTGCTCCATGACCGCTATGACTGAACGGAGAGACTCCATCCGGAAATGTCTGATCCTGATGAATTTGTTCAGAAGCTTTAGGTCCAAAACAGGCCTGACAGACCTGTCCTTTTTGGGAACCGCAAAAAGGTTGGAATAGAACCCCTGAGCTCTTCCGTGTTCCAGCACTGGAACAATGACTCTGTTGTGCAGGAGCGACTTGATGGCTCCCAATAGAGCCCTTACCTGTGTATTCACCCTGGGAAGCCGGGAAAGAAAAAACCATCTTGGAGGGTATCTGACAAATTCTATTTTGTAACCTGAGGACACCAATTCTTTTACCCATGCGTCGTGAGCGATGATGGCCCAGACGTGGTGAAAACAGAGTAGGCGGCCGCCCACTTTGCTGGTGTCGTCTGGTAAAGACCTCGAGTCATTTGGCTGATGATCTTTAGGATCTGGGTCCCCTCGATCTGGCCTGTTGAGCACGCATTCTTCCCAATGGGTTGGCTCTATATGAGACCTGCCGCTCCCTATCCTGGTTGGGGCGGCCTGAGGTGGCGGAATTGGGCCCTGTAGTCCACCCAGAGTCTTTTAACGCATGACTCCGGACCGGTCTCCTATTCGGGTCCCGGACCAGGCTCAGGCTGCTTAGCGGCCGCCACCTGACCAATGCCATCACGCCCAGCCTAGAATAGCCGGTGGCACTGCGAAAGGCCCGAAAACGTGCCTGAACCGGGTGACGAAAAAACGGTTTAACCTTCTGTTGAGGGAGAAACCCGCTCTTTCCTGTGGAGTCGGAGATAAGTTGATCCAACTTTTCTCCAAATAGGCGGCCGCACTGATAAGGCAGGGAAGTCAAGGACTTCTTGGAAGTAGAATCGGCCTGCCATGTCCTCGACCATAAAGCTCTTCATATAGAGATTGCATTAGCGGCAGCAAGTGCTGAAAAATTGGCCGCATCCAAAGACGCATTCATTACATAGTCTCCGGCTATCGCCATCTGACCTGCGACCTCAGAGATCTCTGCAGGTAGATCCTGCTCCTGCGCGACCTTGTTTAATGTTTCTGACTATGATATCATAGCCTTGGCTACCCAAGTTGCTGCGAACGAGTGCAGACCCTGACGCCTCATATACTGAACGAGCTAGGCTCTTAAGGCAGTCCGTGGGATCTTTAATCGAGGAAACCCTAGGGACAGATAATAGGGTCTTAGTGGCCAGGCGTGAAACCGGAGGATCCACTATCAGGGATTCCATCCGTTGTTTACGGAGGTCCGGAGCAAACTGATACCTCGTTTCGAGTGCCTTTTAACCCGAGAAAACACCGTTCTGCACGTTCTCTGTGCTGCTGCACTATGTCCTCAAAATCAGGGTGAGAAGAAAAAATTCTGTGCGGCCGCTTCACTCGTTTACATGCCACTTAATGCCCCGTAGCCGCTGCGGTATCATCCTCAATCCCCAGGGTCTGATTGATGGCTTCTGTGAGGCTGTCCACTGTTTCACGTGACTCTGGAGTGTCCAGGTCAAGGGGCTCGTCTGAGTCGAAATCTGAGGTCTGCTCGCTATCAACCACTGGTGACGGGGAGCGAGAAGCAGATCTTACGGATGCCGAAGGCACCGGATGGACTGGGCGACACCATGTGGATTCGTTTCCCCCGGGTCTGCCTGGAGTGAGAGCGGCCCTGCAGGCCGGTGGCTCCTGTGAGGTGGAGGTTCCCTCTAAAGGCAGCGAGACACTGTCCCTGCCCCCATCTGGGGCTTGAAGGGATTCTATTGCTCTCATAAGCGACGCCATGTACTGTGACAGTGATCGGGCCCACTCCGGGGGATATGACACATTGGTCGCAGTTGCAGGGGAGGGCTCCTGGGCGCGTTTGGATTCGCAGGCTTCGCATAAACGCTTGCTCTGCGCCCGCGGAAACACAGCCCGACAAGAGATGCATTCCGCGTAAAAAAAAGTGTGCGTCTTTGCTTTTTCGGACATGCTGTATCTGTCCGCTGCTGGGAATATGGGGAAGAGGTAGTCCCTTGTTTTCCCTATAGCGTGGCATCTCGGGCAGCACTTAGTCCAGTCCTGCGCCCCCCCGACCTGGATGCTTCCCTTAAATCGCGCGGCGACATCTGTGGCGCGCACCAGCCTGTAAAACCGCTCTAGGGGCAGTACTCCCACTTTGCGGCCTAGCCCATGCTCCAAAGTCGGGGGCCTCGATATTTACCGCCGCCCAGTGCGGGGCGGGCTGCCGGAAGTAATGCGCGGCCCAGAGGGCGGAACTTCCGGCCGCGGCCTAGCTCCAGCCGAAGCCGCGGCCTCAGTTTTTCCCCCGACCTGACCGGGGGGGGGGGGGGGGTGTCACGGTACCAAAAAACGGCGCTACTAACCGGCGCGGCGTTCCTGTCCCGGGCTACCGCCTGACGGATCCAGCCCTTCTCTTGCATGGCTAGTGGACGCCGAGCTGTGGGCTCCAGCCCGAAATCTTCGCAGGAGCCTTCCCCAACCCTCTCCTTACTGATGATCCTCTTCAGCCTGAGCGCAGGTATGTGAGAGGGTCTTTGATAAAAAAAAAAATAGGATGGTGCAGGCACCCTAGCTCCATCTAACCCCTTCAGGGGGTGAGGAGAGGGACCGTCCGCCACCTTGCAGCACCGCCGTCTAGCGTTGGTGGAGCAGTGGGGGCCGCACAGACTAGTCTTGTGCCTCTGTGCAAGCCCATGGTTTCGATACCTAGGGGTGGACAGGGCTAAGTCTTGCATAATGTCCCACGTCGCGGGAAAGGATACGTGGAAGGATACTCGCACGTGCTCGCCCGTTGATGGTTTGGGGAAATCTGATCCTTTCAATAGGATGCGTTGCCCCTGTCTCATCTTCATAAAATAACAAACAAAAATAGAAGTCTGGGGAAAAGTCCCAGATATGTCCCTCGGTGCGGGAAAGTATACGCGGAGACGATACTCAACGCGTGCTCGCCCGTTGATGGTTTGGGGAGATCGGACCCTTTCAATAAGATCGGTCGCCCCTGTCTTATCTTCATAGTAAACTAGAAAAAAATAGTCTGGAGAGACTGTGTGTGCCTCCACAGGACACTAAGCAAAAAACTGATTTCTGCCCGAAATAGGGGCGAGGGTGTATACTGCGGAGGAGGAGCTAACCTCTTTTTTTCACTTAGTGTCAGCCTCCAAGCGGGAGAAGCATACACCCACACAGTATCTGTGTCCCCCAATGAGACGAAGGAGAAAAGTGCAAGAGATGTGAGTGTTCATTCAAAACGCTGCTATTTGCTATTGGGCCTTATTGAGTAATGAATGTTTTGAATTTTCTCCAAAAGTAAAGTAGTTGCAAACTCATCCTTTTAGAGTCTTGTTTGGGCTGATGTGAGGAGTGGAAAATCATCAAAAATTTCAATCCTGAACAACTCCTCCAAGAGATGCGAGTATGAAAAAACGGAGTAGTCTTTGCGAATATCCAAAATACAAAATTTTATTAATCATAAAATATGACATATAATATCAATGTATGCAAAAGACACCATATGATAGACATAAATGAGCAGAGAAAGTTGACAGAGGGTAAATATACTGTGACCTAAATATCCTAGATCGTAGCATTGGGAATCTGCCGTCACGATAAGTCCATGTGGGACGAAAGTATTATTACTAATCATGCCAACCTCTTGTGGACAAGAACAATCCCAGACAAATAAAGCATAGTACTAAACCCCAGCAGTCAAGTGCTCCCTAAAGTATGACCATGAAAAAGATTCCATGGATCAATAATCAAATAACAATCTTAATAAAAGCTGGAGGAGGACTGAATACCGGGGAAGGCTTGGGGATTAGCGTCCAAAGTTACATGTAAAAATACATTGCAAGATAGTCGCGGTAATTAAGTTAGTGCCTAAGCACCAAAAATAAGTAATTACCCGCCATGCTTTGGATAGTGAGGGCAGGAAACGCGGACCCAGACGTATGTTTCGGTGTAGGTATCCTTCTTCAGGGGCGTGAAGAAGGATACCTACACCGAAACGTACGTCTGGGTCCGCATTTCCTGCCGTCACGATCTGAAGCATGACGGGTAATTACTTAGTTTTGGTGCTTAGGCGCTAACTTAATTACCGCGACTATCTTGCAATGTATTTTTACATGTAACTTTGGACGCTAATCCCCAAGCCTTCCCCGGTATTCAGTCCTCCCCCAGCTTTTATTAAGATTGTTATTTGATTATTGACCCATGGAATCTTTTTCATGGTCATACTTTAGGGAGCACTTGACTGCTGGGGTTTAGTACTATGCTTTATTTGTCTGGGATTGTTCTTGTCCACAAGAGGTTGGCATGATTAGTAATAATACTTTCGTCCCACATGCACTTATCGTGACGACAGATTACCAATGCTACGATCTAGGGTATTTAAGTCACTGTATATTTACCCTCTGTCCACTGTCTCTGCTCATTTATGTCTATTAGGCTGGTTTCACATTAGCGCTTTTGTGCGCAGCGCATCGGGCGCACCAGTGCGCATGCGCACTGCGCACCTATATTTTACATGATGTGCGCATATTTGCGCTTTCGTGCGCATGCGTTTTTTTGTCTTTTGCGCCAGGCGCGTCAGACGCAACATGTTGCATTTTTGGTTCCGCCCTGTCTCGTTAAAACAACGCATGCGCACGGAATGCGCACGGAATGCGCAAAAACACCACATTGGAGCCTATGGGAGCGCAATACTTGCGCATGGTCTTGCGTTTTTATGCGCATGCGTTTTTTACATAAACATGACTGAAATTTGGTCTAGACAGTAAAAAAAAAAAATTGAACCAAGGTGATAAAATGGTGTGGGCACTGGGATTCCACAATACTTTAAGGATTGCTCACTAGTGGACACACAGCACAAGCTGCACCAATGTAAGTATGAAAAACCTAATGTCTGGCTGAAATTTCAATACATTTCTATGTACTTATGTCTCTTTTTTTTTTATTGCAGCATGTCTTCATCTGGTGAAGAATATGTCCCCGGGACAGGGCAAGAGGCAGAAGAAGTGAGTACTATGCTTCCGTATGGATTTGAAAAAATAAACACATGTGATTAATTTTTTTGGTTTAATTTTCAGAGCTCATCCTCCATCACGCCACCACCACCGGAGGAACGGCAGGAGCAGCAAGGCCAAGTGCGGGCGGGTAGACGTGATGTAAGTACAGACGGACTGTTTTTTTTTTTTTTTTACTTATTTTCTAGTCTGGTTTTTTTTTTTTTTTTTGGTATTTTTTAGTTTTTTTTTTTTAAATTTTCATGGTTGTTTTTTTCGATGTTTGTTGTTTTTTTTCCATTTATTTCCATTTAAAACAAATAATTTTTTCATGGATTGTTTATCAATATCTAGGGCTCAAAGTGTGTATGTGTGTGTGTGTATGTTTGTTTGTTTGGGTATATGGGCACGGGACTATGGGATGGAGGATATATATCATGGGTATATGGGCACGGGATAGAGGATATGTATGATGGTATATGGGCACGGGACTATGGGATGGCGAACATGTATCATGTGTATATGGGCACAGGCATATGAGATGGCGAATATGTATGATGGGTATATGGGCACAGGACTATGGGATGGAGGATATGTATGATGGAATATGGGCACGGGACTATGGGATGGAGGATATATATGATGGGTATATGGGCATGGGATGGAGGATATGTATGATGGTATATGGGCACGGGACTATGGGATGGCGAACATGTATCATGTGTATATGGGCACAGGCATATGAGATGGCGAATATGTATGATGGGTATATGGGCACAGGACTATGGGATGGAGGATATGTATGATGGAATATGGGCACAGGACTATGGGATGGAGGATATGTATGATGGAATATGGGCATGGGATGGAGGATATGTATGATGGTATATGGGCACGGGACTATGGGATGGCGAATATGTATGATGGGTATATGGGCACAGGCATATGGGATGGCGAATATGTATGATGGGTATATGGGCACAGGACTATGGGATGGAGGATATGTATGATGGAATATGGGCATGGGATGGAGGATATGTATGATGGTATATGGGCACGGGACTATGGGATGGCGAATATGTATGATGGGTATATGGGCACAGGCATATGGGATGGCGAATATGTATGATGGGTATATGGGCACAGGACTATGGGATGGAGGATATGTATGATGGAATATGGGCACGGGACTATGGGATGGAGGATAATTTTAAATTTATATAACTAACCACAGTTAGTTACTATGCCCGGGCAGCGCCGGGCTCTTCAGCTAGTTATCGATATTTTTTTTTTTTAAATCTTTCAAAGATTAATGTTTGTCTTTCTTTTCTAGGCTCCACAGCGGGAGGAGGACCTCGCCCTGGACAACGACGAGCTCATCCGTCTAGTCCAGGAGCGAGTCCCGTTGTGGGACACCCGTCACCAACTGCACTCGGACAACGTGGTGATCCGGCGGCTCTGGAACGAGGTGGCCGCATCGCTGATGGATGGCTGGGACAACGCCTCTCCCCGGGTCCGCAAGGATTTTTGTAAGTATTTAAATGCAGTGTGATGCAGCAGTGATCTTGGCCGGGATCACACAACTGTGTGTGATGCTATTAACTCCATGGAGTTTCTATCATCACACACAGTTGGATGATCACAGCCTCCAGTGCATAGTCTTACTTTTTTTCTTTTTTTTTTTTTTTCCCATCACAGTGAACAAAGTCAGAACCCGTTGGCGCTCGATGAAGGACCGCTTCAACAGGGATATCCGTCAGGAGAATAAGGTTCGCAGTGGTGCTGCGGCAAGGACCGGCACGAAGTACCGATACCATCGTGCCTTGGCATTTTTAAGACCGGTCCTTGCCTCCCGAACGTAAGTATTTTCTAGTTGTATTGTGTTTTATTCTGTGCTTTTCTATTCCACAGGAGTTGGCGATTGTTAATTTATGGTAGTAATTTCTTTCTTTTCTTTTCACAGCACCTGGAGCAGCACCCTGCAACCTGGTCCCGAAGCGGTCCTTCATCAAGCTGCCCCGGACCCCTCCCAGCCATCCATCAGCGAGGAAGCACCTTGCAGGTCTGCACCACAGTCATCTGGAGACCAGGAAGCTGGTCGCTCAGGTGTTCCCCTGTCCCAGGTCTCTGCCACTGGTTTTGCGGGCACTTCCCGCCAGCAGCGGCAGAGGACCTTGGACAGGCCTCTCATGCCCGAGTTCGTTGAATTGAGCTCGGTCTTTCAGAGTAGCCTCAAGGCACTCTCCGATAGACTTGAGAGTGGTTTCCTCCTTTTGGACCAACGCTACAAGTCTATCGAGGGTCGCCTTGAGCGCCTGGAAGTCGACCTCGCCAGACCAGCGCATCATTTTTATACCCAAATAGCTCGGGACACGGCGGAACACCTTACCCCTGACCTCCAGTTGACTGTCATGCAGGCCTGCAACAATGCTTTTATGCAGGCTATGCAGCAGAGTAGGATTATGCAGCAGTCAGTGGTGGCATTTCCACCGGTGCCACCACTGACTCGTTTTACAGCATTACCTACTTCTGCTGCATATCACTGCACAGCCACCACACTTCCAAGCCTCGCCGGACACCAATATACCGCCCCAAGTCCGAGTGCAGCTGGACACTTACCCGCCAACACCATGCCAAGCGCTGCTCCTGCCTGGCCCACCACTGCTGCCGCCACCACCACTGGATGGCCCGTCGTCACCACCCCTGCCTTGAGCGCCGCAACCACCACCACCAGCGGGAGGACCACCCCGGTATGGACCGCCACAGCCACCACGCCTGCATGGACCGCCACCACCACCACCACCTCGGAGCAGCATCAGCTGGGGGACCCGCATTCAATATTTACGGCCCCTGCCAGGACATCCACCACCTCCAGCATGCCACAGCTGGAACAAGATCCTGGCAGGCGGTCAACAAGTGCCAGGCGGTCCCCCAGCTCCAGCCAGTCCCCAGCCTCCAGGCGTTCCAGAGGCTCAAGGCAGTCCAGAGGCTCAAGGCGGTCCAGAGGCTCAAGGCGGTCCCCGGGGTCTAGCCAGTCCTCAGGCTCAAGCGAGGACAGCAGGAAGACGACGGGCCACCGTCCTAAAAAAACAAAGAGGAGGACTCTTACCCTCCCTCCTCCCTCACCTCCCACTTCACAACTTTCCTTGCCTCAGCTCCCTTCCCCCACTTCTTTGGTTCCTCCTTCCCCTAGAACCCCTTACTCCACCCAAAGCCGTTCCTCATCCCTCCACACCCCCCAGTTTCCAGCAACTAAAAAATAATTTAAATAAATGTTATATTTTTTTTCAAAATAATGTTTGGTTATTGTGTCTTTCGCCGCCTGCACACACTGCGCCCTACAGGTTTCCCTTTCTTCAATTTAACCTGGGCAGATGAGTAGTGGAGTTTATTAAGACACAGTACACTGGGTACAGGTATAAAAAACCATGTATTTTATTTTTAACAAACAACAAAACTATTAAACCATTTGATCCTGCCATGCTACACGACCAACATCGGATAAAAAGTAGTCCGCAAATTGGTCCCTCATTTGGGCAACTTCGACTGAGGACCGAAGAGGGTGCTGAGTAAAATCTGGCAAAGGGTTGGCAGCAGGCTCATCCATGTCAAAGTTCGGCCGCTCCTTTGCCATAACAAAATTGTGGAGAACCACGCATGCCTTCACGACCTCATCAACTGTTTCCATTTTGAGATTGATGGCGGTGCTGAGAATTCGCCATCTGGACACTAGAATGCCAAAGGCGCACTCTACAGTCCTGCGAGCCCTCGTAAGCCTGTAGTTGAAAATTTTCTTGCGGTGGTCCAAGTCACGGCTGGAGTACGGCTTCAGCAGGTTTGGGCACATCTGAAATGCCTCATCCCCAACCACTACAAATGGCAGTGGTGGAGTTTGGGTTTGGGGAAGAGGCCGTGCCAGTGGAAAATTGAAATGGTTGCCGTACAACCTCCAGCCCATATCAGAGTTCTTAAAAGTCTGTGAATCGTTGCCCCGTCCGAATGCCCCTATGTCCACCGCCACAAACCGGCAGTCTGCATCCGCAATGGCCATTAGGACTGTGGAAAAGTACTTCTTGTAGTTGTAGTACTCGGAGCCACTTCTTGCGGGTTTTGTGATGCGGATGTGCTTCCCGTCCACCGCTCCTAGGCAGTTCGGGAAATTGCAGACTGCCCAGAATTTCTCCGATATTTGAAGCCACTTTTCGGCAGTGGGCAATGGCAGAAACTCCGGACACAGAACATCCCACAGAGCCCTGCAGGTGTCGGCAACAATCCCGGATAAAGTTGAGATTCCCAGCCGGTACTGGAAATGCAGGGATGAAAGACTCTCTCCAGTTGCCAGGAACCTGCCAAACATAAAAAGAAAAAATAATTATATTTCTGTCTTGGGTATTACTAAAAACACTGAAAATAAAAAAGTACATGGCCTAACTATTTTGCATGTTTTTTTAATACAACATAGCAAAAAAACATTTTATAAAGGCTTGGGATTAGTACATGCCAGAAGAAAAACCATTATGCAAAAAAGCAATTTCACAAAAATAATGTTAAAAATCAATAGCCAAAAAAAACCTAATTTTTTGGACCAAAAAAAAAAAAAAATAAAAAGCCAAAAAAATTATGCAAACATAACAACATACATACCGTAAGGTGACAAGGAGCCTTTCTTCGGGAGGAATGGCACGCCGGAGCTGAGTGTCCCTTCTCCGGATGTTTCCTTCAACCATACCCAGCAAGTCAAGGAAGCTTTCCTGGGACATCCGTGTATAGTCAGCAAATTTCTCCGGGTTTTCCTGTAGCTCGCTGTACAGCGTGTGATATGCTCCACGGCTTGGCCGGAGTTCGATGATTGGATGCCTCCAAAACCTACGCCGCTGCCGTCTCTGCTGTCTCTCCCTCTCCCTTTCTTGCTGGCAACAAAAGACATACGCCTGAGACAGCGCAATGTCAAGATCCAGCTTGAAGCGGAAATTATCCAGACGCAAGTCCATCTTGACACCGGAAACAGCAGCAAAATCTGATGAATTCAGCAGTACAGGGTCTATAAAACATTCCAATGAAACACGCCCACTGGTGACCCATTGGTGGTCAAAGATTTTGCTATTGTGAAATGTCACACCTAAAAACGCATGCGCATAAAAAACGCAACCGCATGCAAAAACGCATGTAAAACGCAAGTAACACTGCGTTATTTTGACGCATCAGCGTGCGCATGAAGAAAAAAAAACGCACATTTGTTTTGCGTTTTTCTTTGCGTTTTTTATGCGCACGATGCGCTGCGCAAAAAAACGCTAATGTGAAACTAGCCTTACATGGTGTCTTTTGCATAGATTGATATTATGTCATATTTTATGATTAATAAAAAGTTGTATTTTGGATATTAGCAAATACTCTACTCCTCCGTTTTTTCATGCTTAGCTTTTGAGTCGCTGCTTTAATGCATTCTTTCAAGAAAGGTGATATTTGTGCCCCTACAAATAAACTAATTATGGTTTGGAGATTTGTTATATCAAGAGATGTGAGTGTTCATTCAAAACGCTGCTATTTGCTATTGGGCCTTATTGAGTAATGAATGTTTTGAATTTTCTTCAAAAGTAAAGTAGTTGCAAACTCATCCTTTTAGAGTTCGGGTTGGGGTGATGAGAGGAGTAGAAAAACACCAAAAATGTCAATCCTGAACAATTCCACCAAGAGATATGAGTGTTCATTCCAAACAAGACTCTAAAAGGATGAGTTTGCAACTACTTTACTTTTGGAGAAAATTCAAAACATACATTACTCAATTTGGCCCAATAGCAAATAACAGCATTTTGAATGAACGCTCATATCTCTTGGTGGAATTGTTCAGGATTGATATTTTTGATGTTTTTCTACTCCGCTCATCAGCCCAAACAAGACTCTAAAAGGATGAGTTTGCAACTACTTGACTTTTAGGGAGATCGGACCCTTTCAATAGGGTTCGTCACCCCGGTCTTATCTTCATGGGGAAAAAAAAAAAATCAGTCTGGAAACAGACAGACGTGTGCCTCCAACAGACACGAAGCAAAAAAACTGGTTTCCACCCGCAATCGGGGCGAGGGTGTATACGGCGGAGGAGGAGCTAACCTCTTTTTTTCACTTAGTGTTAGCCTCCAGGCGGCAGTAGCATACACCCACAGTACCTGTGTCCCCCAATGAGGCGAAGGATAATTTTTTTTGCCAATGTATCATTTGTACCTTTAGTTTTACCTCTGGAGGCTGTGCCCCATTACATGTTAATTTAAAGACTGTGTTAACTTATTTATTTTGTAGGTGATTATTTTATTTTGCTAATTTGAGAACTGAGGAAAAAAAAAAAAATTAGATGAAGTACTTACCATTCTACAAGGACGCCCTTGAGAACATTCACCATTTTGCCAGCCGAATACTGAAGTGGTACACGATCTTTGCGATACAGCGTCTTTAGTATTGGTCTTCTGGTATTAAGATATGATTGCTAATGAGTTGATCTAAAATAAAAAGTAGATCTCATCTTAGGAATGCATTAACTTGTTTAGGGACCGTAAAGTCATCAGGATTTTGCTTAGTAAACGTCAGACATTCAGGCTGGCGCTGTTAACTTAATAATAAATGCATATAGACTTTTTATCCAATGTATCATTACAGCACAGGCACTGCCGGTATCTGCATGATGAATTTTTTTTTTCCCCTTTTCCACAAACAATATTCCATGCAGTATGTTAAGTATCGGCCAGGTCACTGAGAGATCAGTGACCTGTCATAAGCCATATAGATGAATATGTAAGCAGAGCACCACATAAAGCGCCCCCCCTTCCCGAAGCACAAGAATCTCAATAACTGAAAACTACTCATAAAGATTAAATAACCACAAGATGGATTTCATCAACCAAGGTATCATTTTAATCAGTATAATGGCGCCAACCTGACACTGTCTGTAGGTTACTCAGCACAATCCTGACAGGTTCACCTTCAGAAAAGAGCATTTACCAAAAGGCTGCTACATTTAAGATAGTGTTTTTGCCTTTATACCAATACCAACCATGAATATGATACCATACCCGATAGTATGAAAGCTGCCTAATTCCTGGTGTATGGTGGCTCAGAGTCCACACTGCTCAAAGCTTAAGGGTACAATCACACAAGAAGGTGAAGCATGAATGCAGTTTACCATCATATTCCTCATTTATCACAACATATCTTATTTGTGGTCCTTCTGTAGCCTTCACTTGCTTCTATAGGAGCTGTGACTGAAACCCATCAGGTGAGTGTACCTATAATGTTTTATACCACTTGGCTATCAGACAAGACCCTGTTTGCACTGTTTTGTCTCTCCAGTTTCACCGTTTGATTTAATTCCTGCTGTTGGAAGCCATAAAAAAAAAAAAAAAAATTATATATATATATATATATATATATATATATATATATATATATATATATATATATATACACATATATACACTCAGAATATGTAGCAGCCCGCTCCATACAAATCCACAGTTCTCGCCCGATTTGGGTGAAATTTGGCATGCCCCTCCACCCATAGGAGCAGAATACTGCACACTTTAAATCTCACTAGCGTCTCATCTCCCCCCCCCCCCGTCATGAGATTGGGGCCCCCGAAGTTAGGCCCTATACATATAATGGAAAAATGTGAAGGTGAAAGTAAAAGTGCTGAGGGGAACCAACAGTTGTGACTGACAGGGACGGATTATAGCGACGGCGCCAAAGAGGTCGCACCACCACACATAACCATTTCACAAACACCATACAAACATCACACAGACAGGACACATACACCAACCCATAAGCGCCACAGCACATCACACAAACACCACCCCATAAATACCACACCAACACCCCATAAATACCACATGCACACCACACAAATGCACGCAAGGACCACACATGCATGCAAACACACTCAGATGGATGCACCCTATGCACACAAACATTACTGAGTATCAATATTGGTCAGGTGAAAAATGCCTCAAAGTAAGACTGTCATTATTGCTTACTATACAGAGAGCTTTCATCACTGAAGCTGCTGAGGTAAAGTGAAAGCTGAACTCTGATTGGTTGCTATGGGCATCTAGACAAGTCTGCCCGTGAGGCGGTTTTCATTACTGAGATGTGAGCTCCTTCAGGTCATAGTAATACTGCGTGAGGGCTGCTCTGTATTTACTATTTATCCTATTACATCTCTTATCAGTGTCAGGTTAATACTAAAGAGTCACAAAGGACTGTTTTTTAAAATGCCGCCCAAAAAATGACCATCTATTAAATAGCGCAAGTTCATTTTTGATACAAAAATAGTTAAAAAAAAAAAAAAAAAATAGGTATCAGACCTACCAGTAATTAGGTTTTCAGGAATCCATTCTGACAGCACCATGGAGGACGTCCTCCTGCTTGCAGAGACAGGAAAGCACACGAGAGGGTAAAAGGTCCCACCCCCTTTCCCTCAGTGTTTTGACAAGTACCACACCATGTATAATGCAAATGATTTATTGACTAAGTCACATTACAGCATATGACATAACATACATTGGGGGGGGAACTAACCGTGATGTCAGGATGGACTCCTGGAAACCTAATTACCGGTAGGTCTAACCAATACCTATTTTCCAGGACATTCCTCCTGACAGCACCATGGAGAATACCTAAGTACCTCCTCAAGTGGGATTACTGCCTGGAGAACCTTTCTCCCGAAAGCAGTCGGCTGGCCAGATAACACATCTAGTTTGTAATGCCTGCAAAACGTGTCGACCCTGGCCCAGGTCACAGCCTTGCAGATCTGCTCTACAGATGCTCCTGTTCTTTCGGCCCAAGAGGCCGATATGGCTCTGGTAGAGTGGGCCTTTACCCCCTCTGGGGAATCGACCCCTTCTGATCTATATCAGTTAGAAATTACGGTGGTAATCCATCTTGAGATGAATGCTTTTGAAGCTTTTTTCCTTTTGTTTTTACCCCTGAAAAGGATGAACAAGTTAGGGTCCTTTCTCCAGCTACGAGTGGCCTCCAGATAATCAATGACTGCACGTCTAATGTCCAGAGTGTGCAAGGCCTGCTCTTTTTCATTTGAGGGGTTCTCGCAGAAGGAAGGTAACAATTTCCTGGTTTAGGTTTTGGCCGGAGGCTTAGGTTTAAATGCTGGATCCAGCCTTAAGACTATACGATCCTCCCAGATCTGTAGATACAGGTCTCTAGTGGATAGGGCCTGGATCTCACCTACTCTCTTAGCCGTGGTAATAGCCACCAGAAATGCTGTCTTCCATGTTCGAGTCGAAATGGGCATGTCTCTCCCCAGAACATAGGGTTCCTTACAAAGAGACCTGAGGACCAGGTTTAGATACCGGGGGAGGGGGGGTTAACTGCCTGATTGTAGGGCGCAGTCCAAGTAGATACTCCATGCTGAGATTTGGACTTTTAGGGTGCTGGGCCTAAGACCTTTATTAAACCCGGCCTGGAGAAAGTCTAGGAACCCTGGTGGATAATGTCTCTCCTTAGGGGAAGCTTGATTGGATTCTCTACGGCCATGGTTCCCAGTAGTGGGAACCAGCTCCTCTTCGGCCAGAATGACCACTGAAATGGTCCGATCTCTGAGCGGGGCCAAAGTCTCCGCCGATCCTGCCACCAGGAGAAAATCGTCCAGGAATAGTATGATTGTTTGTGATTCCCTGGCCTCTCAGGTAGGCCACCACCTCCGATACCAGTTTTGCAAATATTCTGGGAGCCGAGGCCAGGCCAAACGGGAGGCACTGAAACTGGAAGTGGCAGATTCGGTTTGGCAGCCTTACTGCGAATCTTAGCAGTTCCTGTGATGCCGGGTGGACCTGGTAATAGGCACTCTTCAGGTCGAGAGTGCACATCACCGAGTCCCTGTCTATGAGATGGACAGTTGACCTTATCTACTCCATCCTGAACCTCTTGTACCTGACCCAAGTATTTAGAGGTTTCAAGTTTATGATTGTACATGCCTCCCCCGAAGGTTTCATGATGGAGAACAGGAAGGAGTAGTGGCCTCTGCCTATTTCTGGAGGCGGGAATGGGACTATGACCTCTGAGTTGACAAGCTCCTGAAGCTCCGCTAGCATGGTGGAGTCTGCTATCACGGTAGTAGGGGTGATGTATCTTTGGGGAGGGGAAGAGTTAAGCTCTATTCTGTAACCCTCTGCTATGATTGTCAGGACCCACATGTTTTGAGTAATTAGGCCCCAGTTTTCAGTAAAGTGTCTGAGTCTGCCCCGATACAGATGGCGTCATTGCCTCTTAGACTTATAGCCTGACCCAAATAGGGAGCCCTTACCCCTCCCACTCTGGCTATAGAAACTTCTGTAAGTTCCTCTACTGGACCTTCCCTGACCTCTGAAGTCAGACTGTCTTCGGTTGGGCACCCCTCTCTGAAAAGGGCTGTGTCCTTTTGGGTCCTGTCCTCGGGGAACCCTTTCTTCCTATCAGATGCAAGCTCTAGGATGTCATCTAAAGCTTGCCCGAATACTCTAGACCCTGAGAAGGTGGAGCATTACTTGTTCTTGGAGGAATTATCCCTAGACCAAGATTTTTGCCAGATGGCCTTTATGAGTCGCATTGGACAGAGTACAGTTTCTGGCAGCAAACCTTACTAACCCGGCCGAAGTATCGACCAAGAAGGCAGAGGCGGACTTCATAAGGGGAAAAGCTAACGCGAAACGCGCGTCAGGGGTCTCCTGTCCGCACTTTAAGGTAAATATGCTTTAGCAGCAATTTTGCATTAACGCCTGGGTATATGCTGGGTTTATACTTTTATTGTCACCAATGCTCATGCATGTTACACTATCCAGTATCCCCAATTTGGCTTGTCTTGTCTTTTGCATTTCCATGTGCCCCATTATACTTGGCGCTTTTATATACCACTGTGTTCTTACTATTAGATTAAATCTGCGCATTCCTGCGGCTCTACTGTTTGCCAAGGAAATTATGAGACTATAATATATGCAGCACTGCTATTTACCCTACGTGCGGTTTTTTGTGTGTTATGTTCCCCCGCATAATTATGTCTATTCTTATCAATGGATTTTGTGATATTTTATTACATCTCAAATAAAGTTTGTAATTTTAGGCATCGCTTCTTTCTTTTTTGTTGGATGTTCATAAGGGGAAGGGAAGCTATAATCTCCGCTCTAGGGGTTCTTATTGGATAGGTGTTCCTCCAATTGTTCCATCCATAGGAAAATGGATCTAGCCACGGAGGTGGCCGCTATGTTTGTTCTGATTAGGGCCACAGATGACTCCCAAGCTCGTCTCAGGAGAATGTCTGCCTTTCGGTCCATCAGGTTCCGCAGGCTTAACGAGTCCTCGAATGAGATGGAAGTCTTTTTGGCGACTTTGGCCACTGGTACATCAATCTTAGGTATTTCTTCCCACACTCTACTGTAATGTCATCTGGATCAAAGGGTAGGTGACTCTTAAAGTCCCGGGACAGCATAAGTCGACGTTCTGCATCCTTCCATTCTTCTAACACCATAGTCCGGAATGTGGTCACTTATTGGAACACCATCTGCTTCTGAGATGTAAGGTCCCCGAACATTAGGTCCTGTCTGGACTGTGGCCTAGGGATCTCCTCTATCTGCATAGTATACTCCCAGCCTGCACCAGTTCCTATGTATCCTCTGCAGGGAATAGGTACTTCTCCTGCCTCGTTCCTGGCTCTCTACCGGTAGTTCGCCCTCCTCCAGGTCTGAGCCCTGTAGGTCTGTTTCTTCGTCTGAGCTCAATTCCAACTCTCTATGTTCCGTTTCCCACCTAGGTCTTTTATGGCTCGAACCTGGACTGGGAGGTTGCTGGTGTGAGAGATTGGACAGGAAGGCCTGCACCTCGTACCGGATCAGAGTCCTCATTTCAGACAGGATGGACAGCTGTTCCTCCCTTACAACTGACGTGAGGGACCACAGAGCATTTTGCAGTGTCAGCCAACTTCACATGACAAAGTGGGCATCGGTTGGACTTTGCAGAGGCTTTGCGAGACCATTTAGCCCTGGGCAGGCCTGTCCATTTTGGTCTGAGTTCACAAGAATTACAGGGAGGTGTGATG